>NC_038254.2:45645055-45782240 GCF_000004515.6 Glycine max | reverse complement strand
CCAGCATATACCGCTTCCTCATGATTCTTTTCATCTCCGCCCATGTATCAACCATTGGCTCTTCATTTCTTGCTCTCTCCTTTTGTAGCTTGTTCCACCACACAAGAGCATAGTCGAAAAACTCCGTGGCGGCAAGCTTCACCTTTTGGTCCTCCTCATAGTTGTTGCATGAGAAAACATGCTTTATTTTCATCTCCCACTCTAAATAGGCCTCCGGATCATTCTTTCCTTTAAAGGGAGGAATGTTGAGTTTAATACCATCAATTTAGTTTTGTCTAGGAACACCATCATTCCCTCTTCTCCATTATGATCTCTATTCTCCATTTGATCCAACCTCTCATGGAGGGCATCATCTCGTTGTTTCATTAAACTCTCCAAATGTTGCATCAAAGCTTGCATTTGGAATTGTGAAAGCCCCACTCCATCATTAGAATTTGTTCCTGCCATCTCAAACAAACAAATCAAACATAACAAGACAATTATAGTTGCTGTTTGAATACCTCACTCACTCAAGTGTATCACACAATTATGGCTTTTCTCTAATGAAAACACTCTTTCCTTTTACCACTCTAATTCCCCTTGAGTTCTTAGGCAATCCAAGAGATTATGGCCACAACAATGAACAATTCACCAATATGTGTAAGGTACGGCTAGAGAGACAAGGAAAAGGTTAACCAAGAAAAAGGCTAACAATTTTTTTAGGCACAAATGAAGGAAATAAAATTCAGAATTTAGGAATTCAAGTAACAATCCTTCATACAACCAATGTATTACCTTAAAGATATTTTTTTTTAAAAGTTCTTCAAGCATGAACCATTCAGCCCAAATTTTCTTTTTTTTTTTTTTTAATTTTGCTTATACGAATTTCTACCTTTTTTTTATAACAAAGAGATCAAAAGGCTTAACTTTTGCAATGGTTCAACCTAAAAAAAAAAATATGAATAAGAAGGTAGTATAAATGGCAAAGAGAATAAAGAAGGATGTTACCCAATATTTCCAGCAAAGGAAGTGTTGATCCTAGAATCGGAGCTCTGATTACCAAATGATATGAACCTTCATTGCACAAAGACTGACTTAGGATCGTCTAGGATTAAACCTTGATGGAAAATGCAGAAATTGATTAAGGAAAGGATGGAAAATTGGCAAGATTTAAGGGTTGGGTGGTGGCTAATTTCGTGGGCCTTAATAAGGTGGTTCTTGACATAAAATGGAAGAATGAAATGAAAAAAAAATGTAGGTTAAGTGGTGACTGGACATAAATATAGAAATGGCAATAACTCAAGCTACATGGCTCCAAATGAGGTGATTCCAAAATGAGGTGAAAGATCTCATTTTGAAATTCAATTTAGGCTCAAGAATCACTTAATTTGAGCGTGTAAAATGGGAGTTATGGCCACGCGATAATTCTGGACAGAAATGAATTTTCTGGAATGGTGGTTTGAAAGAACAAGGTTGAAGATGAAAGGAAGGAAAAAATCACTCTTTTCGGTGAGGGCAACACACAAAGGTTGTGAAAGTCCTTTGATATAGCCAGGGTGTTCTGGAATCACTCAAGAACTTAGGAGAATCACTCTCACCAAGATAAAAGAGATAAACTCTAATTTTTTTGAATAAAACTCAACTTGTCTTTATTGATAAAATGGTTCAGCTTATATAGAAGCTTTACATCAGATTTTAGTAATGATCCACTAACCTAGAATTAAAAGAACTTAATGCCATTAATCTAGGGAATTAAAAGAACTTAATGGCTGAGTGTAACTGAAATTGTGGCAACCAAAAGTCACCTCCAACAACCATCAAGTCAGCCACCATTTGGTCTCTCAAAAGGTTGATGCCTAGGATGCCAATTGGGCCCTTATTACAACTTGAACTAAACCAAACTAAAGCCCTTTTAGTTGATTAACCCAAAACATATTTTTGGTCAGCCAACTTTACAAGGATTGGGCCATTATTTAGACAAACTAAACACTCTAAAATTGAGACAAAGTGGTGCCATTTAGTCCTCCTCCATTTGGGCCATGATACAACTCACAACCTTGGACTTTTCTCCTTGAAACTTGGGCTTGTATTCAAATAGTATGGACAACACTTGTTGAAGAGCTTCCTTGGCTTTCCTTGCTCTAGCCCTTGTCATTGGTCCTCTAAGTCCTTCAAGTGGATCCTTGCCCTTGCTCTTGGTCATGTCCTCATCACTCTTCGTTTTTGCTGTTAATGGAAGGCTGAATATCTAATGTTGTTTTCTCTTGAGGATGAATCATAGCTCTCTTTGAGGTTTTGTTATTAACATTAAATTATGTTCAGTTTTCCCCTTCACCAATTATTCTGTGTTTTTTGCTGATATTAATCCATGCATGCTTAATGCTTGATTAATTGTCTTTGTGCTTAATTAACGTTCATGCTTAATGGACATGTGAAAGGAATTAATTGGTGTATGTGTTGCTTAATCACATAATGACAGCCTTGTGTTAATTTTCGCTTAGTAAATTAATTTCGGGTTGGATTAAGTGGTTGAACTAATTAGGGATAAATTTTCGTAACCTAGGATAAGAGACTTGCTTTTGAATCAAGGGGAAACAACATGTTTTAGTTCTGTTATTTCTTAATTTCAAGTTTGCTTGCTGTTTAAATTACAAAAAACAAACAACCCCCCCATTTCATTATTGTTTTATTATTACATGTTATGAACGTTTGTTTGATATTGCTCACTGGGAGACGACCTAGGATCACTTCCTAGATACTGCATTTTAATGTTTATTTGATTCAGGTACGGCCTCGATCAAATTTGGCGTTGTTGCCGTGGAGTAGGGGTCCAAAGGTTCATAATTATGTTTTTGTGTTTATTTCTGTGTACAGTGTTTCGTTGTTTTGTGTGTAGTTCTGTTGTTTAGTGTTGTTTAGTGTTCTGTTTTGTTTTTCAGAGGCGCCCCTGTTCAGAGGTGAAAGAAAGTGTTGTGAATAGTGTTGGATTTTGCTAATTAATTGGTGATTTTTGTTTTGATAGCTATAGTTGTTATTTTTGGCTGATTTTTTGTGTGGTAGTTTCTTTTGGTCCATATTTTGTGTTTAAAATACCAGAAGCACTTGGTGTGGCTGAATTTGAGAGATACAAAAAAATTTGGGAACTTGTTTTTAGCAAAACTTAAAATGGCCATAACCTTTGCTCCAGTTATCAGAATGACTATTATTATATATGTATTTGGGGTAGAAAAAAAATTTCCCATGCCATCAAAACCGGCTAAAGCCGGTTGAGGTTTCCCAAACTTAAAAAATCAGCTGTTTACTAAGTTTTTTTTCAAGTATTATTGTCTTATTTTTCTATACTTTTCTTAGGAAGTTTTCATAGTTAGACTTTGAATTTTTGTCTGAAATTTTTTGTGCTATCTTTTCATGATTTTAGGGTGTTGCTCACAAATTTTCAGCTCATTTGGATATCGTTTGAGTATAGTTGTAGTTTTACCCCTAGTTTTACCTTGCATAGAAATACATGATTTGCTACATATAGTGCATGACTAGGGGCAATCCAGGTGATTTACAACCCTTTGATCCTGAAATAGATAGAACCTTTCATATATTATTTAGGCATAGTGTGCATCCTGATCATTCTGTGCATTCCGAGCATTCTGTGCATTTTGAGTATTCTGTTGCAGGTGATTTTGAACATTCTGATTTTGAGCATTCGGCTACTAATTTTCATACTAAGAACATGACTCAATCTCCACCTCGTGAGAGGACTCTTAGGGAGATGGCTACACCTGACTTCACTTATTAAAGCTTGTGTATTCAATATCCTAATGAGGATGTTCCATATGTTCTCAAGACTGGACTAATACATTTGTTGCCCAAGTTTCATGGTCTTGCAGGTGAAGATCCTCATAAGCATCTTAAGGAGTTCCATATTGTCTGTTCCACCATGAAGCCCCCTGATGTTCAGGAAGATCATATCTTTCTAAAGGCTTTTCCTCATTCTCTGGAGGGAGTGGCAAAAGATTGGCTGTACTACCTTGCTCCCAGGTCCATTACCAGCTGGGATGACCTTAAGAGGGTGTTCTTGGAGAAATTCTTCCCTGCATCTAGGACCACTGCCATCAGAAAAGACATTTCAAGCATCAGACAACGTAGTGGAGAGAGCTTGTATGAGTACTAGGAAAGATTCAAGAAATTGTGTGCAAGCTGTCCTCACCACCATATTTCTGAGCAACTCCTTCTGCAATATTTCTATGAGGGACTTAGCAACATGGAGAGGAGTATGATTGATGCTGCCAGTGGAGGAGCTCTTGGTGATATGACTCCTGCTGAGGCTAGGAATCTGATTGAGAAGATGGCTTCCAACTCCCAACAATTCAGTGCAAGAAATGATGCTATTGTCCTTAGAGGAGTCCATGATGTGACCACAGATTCATCTTCATCTGCTGAAAATAAGAAGCTTGAGGGAAAACTTGATGCCTTGGTCAATCTAGTAACTCAGCTTGCCGTAAATAAAAAATCTGCACCTTTTACTGTTGCAAGAGTCTGTGGTCTATGTTCTTCTGCTGATCACCATACAGATCTCTGTCCTTCTTTGCAGCAATCTGGAGTCAATGAACAACTTGAAGCCTATGCTGCAAACATTTATAATAGACCTTCGCAGTAGCAAAACCAACAACAACAGAATAATTATGATCTTTCAAACAATAGATACAATCCAGGTTGGAGGAATCATCCAAATCTGAGATGGGCAAATCCTCCACAACAACAACAGCCTGTCCCTTCCTTCCAGAATGTTGCTGGTCCAAGCAGACCATATGTTCATCCTCCAATACAGCAGCAACAACAACAACAAAGACAACAAGTAACTGAGGCCCCTTCTCAACCTTCCTTAGAGGAGTTAGTGAGGCAAATGACCATCCAGAATATGCAATTTCAGCAAGAGACAAGAGCCTCCATTCAGAGTCTGACAAATCAGATGGGGCAGATGGCTACTCAGTTGAACCAAGCTCAGTCCCAAAATTCTGACAAATTTCCTTCAAGAACGGTGCAGAATCCGAAAAATGTGAGTGCCATCACCTTGAGGTCTGGCAAGCAAATTGAAGTGCCTTCACTAGTAGCAGCACCTGCACATGAACATGTCAAGCTTCATTCTACACCTGAAAAAGAGGATTAGCTAGCTGCACAAAAGAGAAAACTTCCTGATCATGAGGGAGATAAAAAAAATTTTCATGCAGGTGGACCTTCTTCTAGTAGTTCTAACTTGCAGCAGCCTCCTATCCCTCTTCCATTTCCACCTAGAACAATTCCAAACAAAAAGATGGAAGAAGTGGATAAGGAGATCTTGGAGACCTTCTGGAAAGTAGAGGTGAACATACCTCTGCTAGATGCCATCAAGCAAATTCCAAGATATGCCAAGTTTCTAAAGGAGTTGTGCACCCACAAAAGGAGGCTCAAGGGGAATGAAAAGATTAGCATGGGTAGAAATGTGTCAGCATTGATAGGTAAATCTGTTCCTCACATTCCTGAGAAATGTAAGGACCCAGGTACTTTCTGTATACCTTGCATTATCGGGAACAACAAATTTGAGAATGCCATGCTAGATCTAGGAACATCAGTTAGTGTCATGCCTCTGTCCATTTTCAATTCTTTATCTCTTAGACCTTTGTAACCTACGAATGTGGTGATTCACTTGGCAAATAGAAGTGTTGCTTACCCCGCAAGTTTCATAGAGGATGTGTTGGTTCGGGTTAGTGAACTTATATTTTCCTGCTGAATTTATGTTCTTGATATGGAAGAGGGATTTTCCCATGGTTCAGTTCCAATTATTTTAGGCAGGCCATTTATGAAAACAGCCCGAACCAAGATAGATGTTTATGCTGGCACATTGTCTATGGAATTTGGTGATATTGTTGTTCATTTTAACATTCTTGATGCCATGAATCATCCATATGAGGATCATTCTATTTTTCGTGCTGAGATACTTGATCAGATTGTTGATGATTATATGTTTGATTTTGATTCTCTTCATTGAAGGAAACATCCATTTTTATCTAATATGCATACTTGTCACTCCTCATGCATTGAATCTGAATCTGAGTTTGAATTTGATCCTGTGTCTAATTTTTATGCTGAGAGTAAATTTGAATTTGAGGCTGGTTCTGATTTTCTGGGTGTTGTACCTCTTGATGTTGATTTTTTAGAGTCAGAATGCACTAACCATGTTGCAGGAAGTACATATACTTCTAACTTGCTTTATGAGGTACAGGCTGAGGAACCTTCCTCTTCTTCTCCTACCCTAGTTTCTCCCACTGTTTAGCCACCACTCACACCAGAGTTGAAGCCCTTACCAGTAAACCTCAAGTATGCTTACTTGGAGGACAAGGAAAAATTTCCAGTGATCATCTCTGCCTCCCTTGTTGCCGAGCAAGAGGAGAAGTTGTTGCTAGTGTTCCAAAAGCACAAGAAAACCATTAGATGGATTTTAGCAGACATTCCTGATATTAGCCCATCTACCTGCATGCATAGGATACTTTTAGAGAATGGAGCTAAGCCAGTGAGGCAGCCACAGCGGCGACTCAACCCTATTATTCTAGATGTGGTGAAAAAGGAGGTGACCAAGCTCTTGCAAGCTGGAATCATCTATCCCATTTCTGACAGCCAGTAGGTTAGTCCAGTCTAAGTGGTTCCTAAGAAGACCGGCCTAACAATGATCAAGAATGAGAGGGATGAGCTTATCCCCACAAGAGTGCAGAACAGCTAGCGAGTCTGCATTGATTATAGGAGGCTGAACCAGGCAACCAGAAAAGATCATTTTCCCCTACCATTCATTGATCAAATGCTTGAGCGCTTGGCAGGTAAGTCTCATTACTGTTTTCTTGATGGTTTTTATGGTTATTTAGAAATTCATATTGCTCTTGAGGATCAAGAAAATACCACATTCACCTGTCCCTTTGGCACTTTTGCCTATAGGAGGATGCCCTTTGGCTTATGCAACGCCCCTGGTACCTTCTAGTGGTGTATGCTTAGCACTTTCAGTGACTTTTTAGAGAGTTGCATAGAGGTGTTTATGGATGATTTTACTGTTTATGGATCCTCTTTTGATGCATGTTTGGATAGTTTGGATAGAGTTCTTAATAGATGCATTGAAACTAACCTTGTGCTGAATGTTGAAAAATGTCACTTTATGGTAGAACAAGGTATAGTTTTAGGGCATATCATTTCCAGTAGGGGCATAGAGGTAGACCCTGCAAAGATAGTTGTTATTTCACAATTGCCTTACCCCTCTTGCATGTGAGAGGTTCATTCTTTTCTTGGCCATGCAGGGTTTTATAGGCGCTTTATCAAGGACTTTAGCAAAGTGGCCCTTCCACTATCCAATCTGTTGCAAAAGTAGGTGGAGTTTGATTTTGATGATCGGTGCAAAGAGGCTTTTGATTGCCTCAAGCGTGCGTTGACTACCACCCATATCATTTAGGCACCTGATTGGACAGCCCCATTTGAGCTGATGTGTGATGCATCCAATTATGCATTGGGGGTTGTCCTTGCTCAAAAGATTGACAAGATGCCTCGGGTGATCTACTACACTTCCAGAACTTTGGATGCTGCCCAAGCAAATTACACTACCACAGAGAAGGAGCTATTAGCGATAATTTTTGCTCTTGAGAAATTTCGTTCATATTAGCTTGGTACTCGTGTTATTGTTTATACTGACCATGTAGCTCTGAAGTACCTGTTGAAGAAGGCTGAATCAAAGCCTAGATTGATCAGGTGGATGCTTTGGCTCCAAGAGTTTGATTTGAAGATCCGTGATCAAAGTGGTGCACAGAACCTCGTAGCTGACCACCTGAGTAGGATTGAGCGTGTGCCTGAGGACTCACCCATTCGGGATGATTTTCTAGATGACCATTTGTACATTCTGTATAAGATTTCTGATTCCTTCCCCACTCCTTGGTTTGCTAATATTGTGAATTATTTGGTTACTTCTATTTTTCCTCCCGTAGCATCTAAAGCTCAAACTGATAAAATTAAGAGCGATGCTAAGCATTATATTTGGGATGACCCCTATTTGTGGAAGTTGTGCAGTGAACAGGTTATTAGGAGATGCATTCCAGACCATGAGCTTGACTCAGTCCTGCAATTCTATCATTCTTCTGCACCAGGTGGCCATCTTGGCATACAGAGGACAGATGGCAAGGTGCTTGACTGCGGTTTCTATTGGCCCACCATCTTCAAGGATGCGTGGAGAATCTGTAGCACTTGTGAACCTTGTCAGAGAGCAGGCGACTCACTTTCATGGAGGCAACAAATGCCTCAACAACCCATGTTGTTCTGTGAGGTGTTTGATGTCTGGGGTATAGACTTTATGGGTCCTTTCCCTATTGTAGAAGCAAGCTTCATTGCTTCATGATGATGAATCAAGATTGATTCAAGGTGTTTTGATGATAACAAAGATGATGACAAAAAGCCCAAGAGAATGATTTCAAGATTGAGTCAAGAACAATTCAAGAATCAAGAGAAAGATTCAAGAATCAAGTTTCAAGTCAAGAATCAAGAATCAAGAATAATCAAAATCAAGATTTAAGACTTAAGATTCAAGACTCAAGATTCAAGAATCAAGAAAAGACTCAATCAAGATAAGTACTAAATTTTTTTTCAAAATAATGAGTAGCACATGAAGTTTTCACAAAAGCTTTTACCAAAGAGTTTTTACTCTCTGGTAATCGATTAGCAGTTTACTGTAATCGATTACCAGTGGCAAGGTTTGTTTTAAAAAAGCTTTCAATTGAATTTACAACGTTCCAATTAATTTCAAAATGGTGTAATCGATTACAATATATTGGTAATCGATTACCAGTGTGTTTGAACGTTGAAATTCAAATTCAAATGTGAAGAGTCACATCCTTTCACAAAAATGCTTTGTGTAATCAATTACAATGATTTGGTAATCGATTACCAGTGATTAGTTTTGAATAAAAATCAAAAGATGTAACTCTTCCAATGGTTTTCAAGTTTTTCTAAAGGTTATAACTCTTCTAATGGTTTTCTTGACCAGACATGAAGAGTCTATAAAAGCAAGACATTAACTTGCATTTTAATATACATTTTTGAATACATTGATTTCAATCCTTTACAACCCTTGAGTCTCTTTGAACATCTTCTTGAATTTCTTCTTCTTCTTCCTTTGCCAAAAGCTTTCAAAAGTTTTCTAGTTTTCCAAACCTTGAAAACAAAACTGTGCTATTCATCTTTTTTATTCCCTTCTCCCTTTGCCAAAAAGAATTCGCCAAGGACTAACCGTCTGAATTCTTTTTGTGTCTCTCTTCTCCCTTTTCCAAAAGAACGAAGAACTAACCGCCTGAATTCTTTTGTGTCTCCCTTCTCCCTTGTTAAAGAATTCAAAACGACACAGTTTGAGAATTCTTTTGATTCTTCCCTTTCCCATAAACAAAAGATTTCAAAGGACTAACCGCCTGAGAACTTTGTCTTAACACATTGGAGGGTACATCCTTTGTGGTACAAGTAGAGGGTACATCTACTTGGGTTGTTGTAACTGAGAACAAGAGAGGGTACATCTCTTGTGGATCAGTTCAAGTGGAGGGTACATCCACTAGGTTGTTCAAAGAGAACAAGGGAGGGTACATCCCTTGTGGATCTTTTCTTGTAAAGGATTTTACAAGGTTGAAAAGAAATCTCAAGGACCGCAGGTCGCTTGGGGACTGGATGTAGGCACGGGTTGTTGCCGAACCAGTATAAAACTCTTGTGTTTGTCTTCTTTTTCCCTACACTCTTTATTTTCCGTTGTGCTCTTTAATTATTGCTTTTACTTTTGGTTAAGTTTTTATTTCTATCTTTTACTTTCTTAACAACATAGTAAAAGCCTAAGAAGGGTAGATTTTTAATTAGTAAAGGTTCAGTAATAATTAATTCAACCCCCCTTCTTAATTATTTCGAGGCCACTTGATCCAACACCTGTCTCTTTTGGTTTTGTTTATATTCTCCTTGTTGTTGATTATGTTTCAAAATGGGTGGAAGCCAAAGCCACTAGAATTTCCTCACCTTACCACCCCCAAACTAATGGGCAGGTTGAGATTTCAAACAGGGAAATTAAAAGGATCTTGGAGAAGATTGTGCAGCCAAACATAAAGGATTGGAGCATTAGGCTGTATGATGCTCTTTGGGCGCATAGGAATGCCTACAAAGCACCCATAGGAATGTCTCCTTATCGGGTTGTCTTTTGCAAGGCATGTCATCTTCCTGTAGAGATAGAGCACAGAGCCTATTGGGCTGTAAAGACCTGTAACTTCTCTATTGATCAGGCTGGAGAGGAAAGGAAGTTGCAACTAAGTAAGCTAGATGAGATCCGTTTAGAAGCCTATGAGAATTCCAAATTCTACAAGGAGAAGACTAAGAAGTTTCATGACAGCTTGATAGCTAAGAAAGACTTCATGGTTGGACAGGACTCATGAGTGGTAAGTTGAGGTTAAAGTGGATTGGTCCTTATGGTACAATTGAGATCAAAAGTGAATCCACAGATAAGAGCTTCAAGGTCAATGGACACCGGCTGAAACCATTCCTGACAAATCCCTCCTTGGTGGAGGAGACCTCCTTACTGCACCCTACTTCTCTTCCGCCATGACTTAGGGAGTTTTCTTTTTCTGTCTCCTTCTTTACTTTTATTGCACTTGTCCAAATTTATTGATTGTTTTGATTGCTCTTGATCTTATGATTGTGCTACATTGAGGATAATGTGTTGTTTAAGTGTGTGTGTGTGGGGGGGGGGGGGAGATTGTTCTTTGTTTGGGGTTTTCTAGGTTAATTTTGTTATTTTGGTTTTATGTTTTATGTACAACATTGCATGTTTCTCTTTGAATTCTAGGTTATGTATAGGTAATGGGTAATTGTTTTTGAAATAGGAGCTTTTTGGCCTTTTGTGAATTAAAATCCTTGTTTTTCTCTACATGTGAAGTTAGTTTTGAAAGGTTGAATTGAAAGTGATAGATTTATCCTTGGTGAGATTTTGAGCCATCATCATCTATTTTATTCGGTGTGTTTTGCCCCATTGATTGCTTGCACAATAGCCTTGGCTTGACTCTTGTTGATACTTCTTGGTTCACATGCATGTTGGGAGATGATTTAGGCATTTTTTTTATAAGCCTCTAGCCAAATGAGTCTACCTTGAATTAATTCCTTTGATAGCCCCTTTGAGCCTATGTTCCCCTTTCTTTGTTTTGAAGCTCATTACAAGCCTTAAGTGAAAAACCATGATCTCACCCTACCCTTAAGGAATTTTGGAGCTTTGGAATTGTTTTGGGAATAAGTGTGGGGGGGTATGTTTCATTGGATGATATGTTTTTTTTGGCCATGCTTGATGTATATACATATATTGCCTAATTGTTGCTTTATTTTTCAAATATTCAAAATGCTTTGAAATGCTACTGTTAAAAAAAAACGTAAAAAAAAAAATAGAAAAAGAATGAAGTTGAATAAATGAGGTCTTGTTTTGAGGACTTGGACTGGTTTGAGGACTTGGATGATTTTGTTGATATTGGAGGGTTTGGGTTTACTTTTTATGCTTAATTTTTAATTTTGGTTTTGGGTTTACTACTTTTGCTTGATTTCCACTTTCCCCATTGCTCCTTTATTCCTTTGGGTTTTAGCTACTTATCCCATATTTTCCTCTACCTTGTCCCTGACCCCATTACAACCTTAAAAGACCTTTTGATCCTCATATGCATGTGTTTGTGGTGTTTGGTTGTCAATTTTAGAGTCTTGCCAAGTCTATGTGGTGTTTGTTTTTCATGGGTGCTCTGAGAGTAAACAATAGCCTAGACACTTGAGAGATAAAGTGCATATCTTGTGAGGCTTTATCACTTTTCAGTCAATTCTTGAGCTGACTGACTACCTTGCCATGTTTAAGGTGCTTGGATGATTTTCATGACTGTCTTAATTCTTTATCTCTTTATGTGTTGGATGTTGCCCATTCCTTTCATTTCTTGAGATTCATTGAGAAATATGTAAACGTTTTTGTGTTTGTTTGTCTCTCTTTAATGTCTTTGGATTTGTTCCTTGCTCTGCTTTTTGATTTTGCCCAGGAGTGCAAAAGGCTAAGTGTGGGGAAATTTGATGTGTCATTATTTTCTCCTATTTCTTCACTATCATGATTTGTTGATCTTCCTGGACATTAGGGGGCTTCATGGTGGAACAGACAATATGGAACTCCTTAAGATGCTTATGAGGAACAAAGATGCCCTGCGTGGTCTGCTCTTTCTAAAGATTCCTGTAAACAACACGACATCAATTTACAAGCCAACACAGATTGTTATTATACAATTAATTAATTCCCACTATCAAACGCCGAGGTAATTACTCACAATTTTGTTAGATATTTCTTGGGCGACTATAGAGGTCATCTGGCCATATCACTTTGTGCGGGCCATCTTCCACTTCACATGTCTAGAAATGGGGGATGGTGGGTCCAGACTCATTGACGAATTTTCAGTAAATTCTGCTTGGTGTTCTCGTGTCTTCCTTTTTTCGTCCATTAATTTTTTTTTCAAGCAGTTCATAACCTCCACGAGACAACAAGTGCAAACAGTCATTGTATTTTTCAATCTCTTGGGACTTTTTCCGTATTCCCTTACAAAAAAACATGGCACATTTTCAAGAATTAGAAAAAACAAATATGTTAACAAATTCACAAGCTACATACAGAACTAGGTAATAAAATAAACCTGCCAATTAGGGGTTTGATGGCTTTTTGCAAATTCGGCTCAAGTTGTTGCATCAATACCATACTTAATAGAAGGATCATCTTTTGCTTGACCCTGACTATTAGCATAAACATATTTTGTTGTCAGGGAGGACTTAAATTGCCCTCATCGAGTAGCGACCATTGACATCACCTTCTTTTTCGCATTGCCACCCTCGGGGATGTCAAATTTGCCCTCCAAAACAAAATTGTTCAGTAACAATTAGTCAAATATAATATTTTTGCAATTATTATATGAAATCATATACAAATGTCAACTTAAATAAGGACTTACAAAAATGTCATCCCATATAAGATTCTTTAAAGTTTCTGGTACAACATTCCAATTGGAGTGGACAATAGGAATTTTCTCTCGTGCTACAACTCCCAGATAACTATGAAACTTCTCTTTATGAGGGGTTGATCCTCTCCCAGTGGCTGGATTGACATTAACTGTAGGCCATGGCTGATCCAAGCTTCGGACAATCAACCTTCTCAGCCAAGTGGATTGTCTAGTCCTCCTAGATGTAGCATCTGAAGGAGTATCTGAATGTGGAGGGGAGGTTGGAGGTATTGTCATGAGTCTACACAACTGAAACAAATAAAGTTACCATGACATGTCAGTTATAAACAACATATAAGCATTAACTTGAAAATATTCAAATACATAAATGTATTACAATTATGCGATATGTTATATACATTACCAGTAAAAACATAAGCAGTTACGTATGATTATTCTCCCATAAACCTTCATCATGACCATTTCAATTTGCATGTACAACATCCTCCTAATCTTCACCATTTATGAAAGGCATTTGTTGAAAGAAAGCTAGCATCTTGCTCACATCAACTGATGAACCATGAATATGGTCATTGATAGAAATTGTTCTCCCTTGTAGAACTACTGACCATCTCGAGTCGCACGGATCTTGGACATAAAACACTTGTCTAGCTTGGACTGCCATGATGAATAGGTCATCATTGTAACCACCCTTTTGCAGGTCTACTAAAGTAAATCCCAGTTTGTCTTGGTGTACTCCAGTATTTCCATTAACCCATTGACACTTGAACACAAGCACTCTAAATTCACCGTAATCAAGCTCCCAAATATCTTTAATGACTACATAGTAAGGCATGGACGGGTGAATCAGATTATTATCAAAAACACTACAAAAGTGATCTGACTGACCGTCAACACTAAC
Source organism: Glycine max (assembly GCF_000004515.6). NCBI lineage: Eukaryota > Viridiplantae > Streptophyta > Magnoliopsida > Fabales > Fabaceae > Glycine > Glycine max. The sequence goes on along the minus strand of NC_038254.2, from coordinate 45,768,320 downwards.
CCCACTGTTCTGCACGCTACTCTTTGCATCTTGTCACTCTGTGTAGAAAGAATAGTCATTGATATCATATCCCTGCCAGGTGGGAACATTTAGATTTGGATCAACAACTAACAATCTTAGTGTCTTCGAAGCACTGTCATCTGCAAAGATTGTGTGTCTAAACCAGTTAATGAAAGTTTTATTGTGTTCTTGCAACAACCTCATCTTGTTAATTTTTGGGTGAGTACCTGAGACATGTTTTTTGTGACAATCTATGTACGGGATGACCTCTACTGTGTTGTTTAGTACATATAGATGAGCTTGTGACAACTGTTGCCGATCCATCGTTACAACATTAAATCCTTGTGTACCCCTACCTTGAGTCGTGGAGTCATGACGACTTTGAGGAACCCCGACTGGTTATGCATTATTTATATACTCTGAGCAAAATTCAATAGCTTCTTCAGCAACGTATCTTTCAAAGCTAATTTAGCAAAATGTAAATCCATTTGTTGAAATTTCTTGTCTTGTAGGAAAGATCTTTATGGAAGGAAAAATACTGAACAAGTTTGACATGAGGTCCCATAATGAAACCCTTGAACTCTATGGTAAACTCGACCGTGAAAGGACAAATAAGTATATGGTCAAAAGTAGACGGATATAAGTTTTCTTATGGCTGTAGTTCTTTTAATGTGTATCCATTGATTTAGGAAAACATTTCAATTACCTTTGACTTCTGAATTGTTTTTTCAGGTTATTGAGAATGATAGTGGGGCGCATATGAGGCCAATGCCAATGATGATAAGTTTTTCAACTTCTGGACCCAGTGTAAATGGCTTATTCTGTTTCTTGGCACCACGAAAGTTCATCATCATTATATAACTTACTGATCAAATCATCCCCCCCTTCGATCCCTCTTCCTTTTGGGTTGATAGTAAGATAAAAATGACAATCAAGGTTCCATATATAGAAATATTGACAAGTGACAAGTCAATGCATTAGCAATGTGTATCTGTGAGAGAGATAGGGTGTTGAAGAGGTAGAGTTGAGGACTATATCAATAGGCTTGTTATGCAGTTCAATATATTTTATGAATTTATACTTCAGTTGTAACAAAAGTTTGTGTTGGATTAGGAAAAGAAGAAAGCTCCAACTAAAGCAACGAATATGAAGAGAACAAGAAGAGACCATGGAAAGATAGAAGAGATTGTGTTCAAGATATTTGAACGACAACCAAATTGGAGTTTAAGAAACCTCATACAAGAAACCAACCAACCTGAAGTATGTGATTTGAGTAGTTTTACTCTTATATCTGGATTTTAGGAGATATCACCATATTTATTGAACAATTGACATTTAGACGAGCTTAAATCTCTATACGCAAAATGAATTACAACCATAAAAGTTTGTTGCTTCTAGTCGATACACACCTGCAAACCCATTAATGATGGTTGACTCAGTATTCTCTCAGCCACTTCCTCTGCACTGCTTCCCCTCATGTTTGTAGTAACCTGTCAAGTCTAGCATTAGAAAATGGAATTAAAATAAAGGCAGACACTGGTGGAGTAAGGCCGGGATTAGGAATTATAAACTATGCATCATGAACTGCCCAATTGCCCTTAGTAAACACAATGCATAATACAGAGCAGGTTTCCCATGCCTACTACTTTTTTTTTAATTGAAAAACCAACAAATCATGATAGTGAAGGTAAAAAAAGTTAATAATTGATAGCCTGGCTTTCCAAAACAACTCTACCTTTGATTTCCTTCAAGTTGTTTTCTGTCAGTGTGGTCACACTACTTACAATGTCCAAGATAGCATCAGCCATCCCCATCTAAAAAGAGAAAAGACAAACAATTACTTAGATAAATCATAAATATCACATCCAGGCATCCAGCATATATTGGCAGCAGTTAATGTCTGGGAAAGGAATATAATTTCTAAAAAAAGAGTTTGTTGCTTGCACCATGAAATGAGTAAAATCCTAAGCAACAATCACAATAATAGATGTTGCCACATAAGTTAGTACCAAGTTTGTTTAGTCATTTCACTAAAAGCAGAACGCAATGCCAATAGACCTTTGGCCTAGTAGTTAACCACATTTCACATCCCACAACTTCTCCCATAGAATAAAACATAAACACACACACACACACACACACACACACACACACACACACACAATGGAAGTACCTAAAGTTTAACAAAAGCCAACTAGAAATTGTTAATTTGATCAAACGAAAGAATTCAATAAAAACATTGTAGAATTTTTAAAATCTTTCGCATTCTCAGTCTCCTGCGACAGAATATGCAGAAAAATGATCTGGTTAGGCAAGCAATGACATCACTCATATCCTCATTCTTTACTTTACAAAGTACCGTTGTTATCAAAACTAGACACTTTAATAAATGCTGATCACCATGGCACACATACCTTAACAACAACAATGCGTAGATTACAACAAAAGCATATAAAGCTAATAATATTTGGGATCAGAAAAAAATATTTTTAGGGAACATTCAAGAAACACATAAGTTTAATTCACTGAATGTAAAACATTGACAGCTATTAGAGTATTGTAAGAGTTGAAGTTATTCAAATGCTTTCTTTGTATCAGACCATCGGTTGCTTTCCTTGTATCAGACCATTAGTTACACTAGTTAGTTGTAGTGAGTTAGTTTACCAAGTTAGTGAGTGAGTTAATGACACTAGTTGACAGCTGTTATAACTAACTATTCACTCTATAAATTCTAAATTGTAAGCTTTAGTTCAGTGCCTAATAATATTTCCCTTTTCTCATTTCTAAATTTTTTCATTTCTCTCAAAATATCTTCTCTTAGAATTCTGTTAGCAGCTGTATGCATATCTAGCAACAATTAGCCAAAGACAATGTATCTATAGTTAAATAGTCTTTTATCCTATATATGAAATTTGAACATCATCACTTTCAGCCCCTAGATATTGATTGAATATATATCTATGAATTTTGGGATCAAAAAAGTGTTTAACTATGACTAGTATATGAAGCTATAGAACAAAGATATATTATCTATAAATAATTATAGCAAGCAAGATCATCCCAAACCCGAACCATTCTGATAGAAGGAAAAAAAAGATCTTGTCATAACACAGAATGGTCAATTATATACTTGATAATTAAAAATTTTAAATGAGCAACTTGTAATAACAATAAAAATGGTTGGATACATCAGTTGAACTTTAAACACTTACATAGGTGAAACCGATAGCAACTCGTAGAGGCTTTTCTTCTGTCCATTGAGGCATTTTTGCAAGCTCGTCCACTGAATTTACATTTTCAAATATTCCATATTGGGGAATCTGAAATAACAGACAATTGATTGTACAAAACAATGACAAGAGTAGAATCTAGTAATTTCATAATTCAAACTCATCGCAAGGGATAAACGACAATCACCATACTCGAGAGCCTCGTGGACAATGATAAGATCTTCACTACCCTAATGTAAGAAAATTAGACAATAAAAGAATTTCATTTTGGCGAATACAGAGGGGCACTAATTTGCAAATTCGAAAATGCTGACCTGGCCATGTTCAGTGAAACTATCGAGTCCAACAATACCAAGGTCAAGATCTCCAGATAACAATTTTCTTGTGATGTCTTTGGGCCTGCAAAACCAAACTTGGAGGTTGGATAGCTGCAATAGTGCAAGAGAATTGGTTTATAGTACATTGATGGAAGCAAAGGGAAAAAGAGAAGGCACTCGAGGAAGCAGCTCAATTAACTTACCCTCAACTGATAAAAGTAGGAAACACATTAGTTCTACTATACATCAAAACTAAAGAACAATTGTATTTGAATTGCTAATTATCATATAGAAACTAATGCAAAAACATTACATAAGCCACTTGTAGACCTGACATGATGAATAACTTTTCTCTTCATATTTACAGATAAAAAAAGGAGATACAAATGCTTTTGGCAACAAAAACTACTCTATCCGAAAACCCACCTCCAAAAATCATATGTTCAGCAGAGAAGTCTCCTTGGAGTGGAATTTCTCCCTGAATATATTAGTATCATTCTTGTATGTCATTCTTGTAACTTACCTCAATAGGAATGCCTTTATTCCCTGGTGGTAGTTCAACACCAACTCCATTTCCCCTAGGTATCAAAAACAACTCGGTTGATCACTAATGACAGTTGCAGTGACAATCATGTGAAAAAGCTCTGCTTCACAATGAAACAACCATCACCACCATGTTAGGGTGGCATGCCACAAAAGTCACATCAAATGCACCAGTGTGTGGAACCATCTGGTTCAACTAATCCACCTCATTCTATTGCAAATCTTACAGGCAGATGCTGCACATCCACACCATGCACCACCTTCGAATGTACATAGAACTAATACTTAGCATTGATTACAAAAGGAACAATATACATTATACATTAATCATGTCCAGACCATAGGTAATAGTAACTCATCATGTTCATGTTATCATTAACTGATAATAGGGAAACAACTTTTTTTTTCTTTACAAATATGAAGATGTTGAGAAATAAGTTATCATATGCATACCTGATCAAAAGCTCTCTACAAGAATCATGAGTTAATTACACAAAAAGGCATAAAACCTTCACAGGGCAGGCCAATAGCAAATGTAACAGCATGTTGTTCAGCTTTCAGCTCCATGTTACCATCATCTGCAAGACTTAAAGAACTGTTGCATTTGTTAATAATGAGGCCAAACTCAATTTTTCTTACTAGTTCCTCTAGTGGGTTCACTCGTGCTCTAGATTGGTCTAAGTCCAAAGCAACAGAGTTATAGCCATCCAACAGTTGCATAAATTTGGTTATAGAGACAACGAACCATGAACTAATGTAATGTTGATATAACAAATCGGAAAAAAATGCAATGGAAACATCAAAATTTCCCACCATCAAAATGGTATTTTTTGGAACCTGAGCTTGGTAAAAATGAAGGTTATAATATAAGTATTACTAACGCAAATGTAAATGACTGCTAAAATTATTCCAAACTGATCATATTGTTTGTAATCAAATGATTGTACAATGAAAATGTTTAGTTTCAAAGAAACATGTTCGTATGTTATCTAAATTTTTCTAACGTCCATGTTCTTAATCTGGAGAAAATATCCCGCCCATTTGTTGTGGAGTGTTGTCATGGCCTCTTTGTTTAGCAGTGTTCCATCACACAACCACTGCAAAATTGTAAATATCAAATGACTTACGTACATAAACACATTTGAATTAGTGAGCTCAAATGATAGTAACAACTAAAATGTGTTATAGTAAACATACCCTATTCAATTTATTCTTCAAACCGCCACTCACTATGCACCACATCCAATGCATGACATAATATCCACACTCGTAGCCTTTGGTTTGAATATGACTCTACATGCAATATGTTGACTTAAGGTACTTATTTCAAAGAAACACACATCAGTAATTGGAGATGGCTATACTAATTTAATATAATGACATACCTTTGGTTCAATCCACTGAGGCACAGCTTGATCTGTCTTTCCTTCCAAAGTAGTGCTTAATGTTTTCATTGCACTATTTTAAAAATGACATTAACATATATAATCAAATAATCATTGTTTTTATACCATACAATTGTAATATTTCAATTGACTTATAATGTTAAAACTAACCTATTCACTGCAGTCTTGATGTTAACATCAGGCTTCTTACGCCAAGAACAAAACCAAACAACAATATTGTCCCATGGACACAGAACAACAAGTTGCCAATGTGCCATGAAGACAAAAAACATTAGTTAGGCAACAATAATTCACATAATATCCACATTTTACAACATGAATTCAACTTACTGATTTAGGTAAGGTCCCAAGTACACTTCTCGTTGTGATTCCTTGACCCATGTTTCAATGTAATGTTCACAATCTTCACGTTTGTTCTTTGCATTATGGATACACTAAGGTTCAAGGAAACCATACATTGATCCATAACTTAAGCTTGTACTCTAATCATTCATAAACCTGTTTCAAACATTTCACATAAATATTGTTAATGGTATATTTTTCCAAAAAACCGATGTTAATGTTAACATCGGTTTCTATAAAAAACCGATGTTAACGTACCTTAACATCAGTTTTTCCAAAAAACCGATGTTAATATCCAAAACGTTAACATCGGTTTTTTCCAAAAAATCGATGTTAGCATACGTTAACATCGGTTTTTTAAAAACTGATGTTGTTTTCAGGAATTTTTTTTAAATATTGCCTCTGTTTTTACAAAAAACCAAAATTTAACCTGTAAATTTAAAATCAGACCACACAGCACACAACATATATCATCTGCATTTTGCTTTCAAGTAGGTTTTAGCAGAAAACTAGCTAGTAAACTATTAATTGAAAAAAATCAATTGATAACTATGGATAACTATCAACAAAGGTTATTCAATGTTAAAATGAAACAAAAATTGTAAAAAATGTAATGCAAAGTATGATAAACTGATTAAGTAACCTAAAGTTACATAGTTCCGTAACATCCTATGTTTGATTTCAAACTTTTAGATAATATTGTGCCCACTGGATGTGAAGTGCCTTGAGTCTCCTGCTTCCAATGGTCTAACTTCATTAAAATACTGCATGATCAAATAAAAAATAAATGAATAATGTAATAACAAAGATAAGAAAACCAACTTTGTTTGAAATAAACAATTACCGTTTCCCAATTATTCCTGAAAGATCCTAAGATTATCATGGACATCCAGTGCATGACGTAATAGCCGCACTTAGTGCTTCCTTTTTATCTATTACACTAAATACATGATGAAATTTGGATATTAATTAAACGTTAACTACAATTAGTGTACACACACATAAGCAGTATATATAAGTAGAATAAATTTAAATCACGTACCTTAACAACAATCCACATAGCCGCAGCCTTGGATTTAGGTTATGGAGTATCATCAAGTCCTTTCAAAGCACTGTTGAATAAGAGGAACATTAAAATATTGATGTTATTGAGTTATGCTAATGCAAATGTATTGAAAACAACACTAACCTGTAATTATTTCCTTAAGATAGTTGTTTGGCCTGTTATGTAAAGAACAAAACCAAACAACTAGGTTTTCCTTAGGCAGAATGACGACCATTTGCCAGTGTCCGCTGCAGTAGAGACGAATATGGGTTATTGTAGTACCGTAGATTATTTAAATTTAGTTATTGTGTTTGACTTACCCATTCAGGTAGGCTCCAAGGTAGACATCTCGTTTTGAACTCTGCATCCAACTCTTAATGTAACTTTCCGATTCAAATTACGATTACCCAAATCTCTGAATGGACTGTGGCTCGAGGAATCCATACACATCAGAATTCCCCGCTCGCAGACTTGTCTCAGTCAGATGCCTGTGTTGTTAAGACAAAGTTAATTATGTATGAATTTTAAACAATTACTTTGGTAATTAACAACAATCCAAATTGACTTACAAAATCCACAATTGTATAACAGATATGCTGAGACATTGACCACCATGTGCAATTTCAGAGAGATCTTCGTGCTTTATGTATAACGGGAAATTTTGATTAAACACCCCGAACATGGTAGCATCCCACATAACCTGGAGAGGCTTCAAAAACAGTTGCGGGATGGTCAATGTCATCAGGTACAGGGGATCATCGACCTCATGATCCGGGCTTTCTGGAGGTTTTTCTGGAGACACAGTTGCCTGTTGATCAAACATAGTTAATTAACAAGTTTTGATTACAGTGAAAAAATCAATTGAAAAAAAGAAACATATAGTTAGAGTAAATACCTGTTCTAATAAACGCTTCACAAGATGTGTCGGTCAAGCAAGGAAGGTGTTAAGTGCCTACCCCACTGAGGTAACCTCGTCAGTGGGTATAGGAACGAAAGCCTCCGCATCTTTAACCTCCTCAACACCAACCTTGACTTGGCCATGCAACAAAGGGACGTTGTGAACTGCTGTGGATCCCTCATAAAGTCTTCCTAGGGCAACCAGGCGGGAAGGATTTTCTTCAATGTATAACCCGTATTTGTCTGAGTCACTCGTCTCTGGATCGTTCCCTGAGGGAGCAACACAACTCTCCTTTGTGCTGACACGAGCACCTGAGGGACCAACCTTTGGCTCTGGAGGCAGTGCAAGTCCCTGCGAATGCATCTGAGACTAGAACTAGGATTGCATCTGGCTAAAGGATGCCATCAGCTGTCAAGTCACTTTTTCTATGATCGACTCCTCCAGCTGGTCCCTAATTTTTTGGGTCAGCTGCTGTAGGTCTTCAGGAGGCATGGAGGAAGAACTGCGGGACGTTCGTGGAGCCGATCCAAAGTATTGCTTTATGGTGACACCGGCTCCAGCAGCACGGACACGACCAGGGTGCTCTGGTCGCCCAATGGCAGCAGTTAGGACATCCTGACATCCATGAGGGACGAACGATCCCTATGATGACTGCTCGTCCAAAGAATCCTGTACAGAACACATATATTTGTCCAAGGCATTCACAGAATACACAAAGATAATTACAATTATTAATTATAAATGACTTACAATATTCTAAGCTATTTCCTTTGCTGCCTCAGACGTCATCTGCCCAGTTTTCTTGGTGCGGGTCAGCTTCCACTTCACGTGGCGTCTGATGGGAGATGGAAGGTCAATGATGCCCTCAGTGCTTCTGGACTGGGCAGCTTCTTCCAGTCTTTTCTTTGTCTTCTCAGCCATGAGCTTTTGTTCTAAATATTCATAACCCCCACGAGACAACACATGGGGGGCAGTGTTTTGCTTCTGGATGGCCTGTGCCTTTTTCCACACATCCTGCAAAAATTGAACATTAATGAAAATGATTACTACAATGAATTATAAGAACTGATTTTTTTTATGGAAAACAACTAAAATGACAAAGTACATACCTCCCATGAGGGGTCTCTGCGGGTCTAACAAAACTAAGCCCATTTCTCCTTGCTAATGCTGTATTTTTCACAGACAATGTCATCCACACCGTCCTTGTCGGCTGCAAGTGCCCATTTCCTAGTCAAGTCATATTTAAATTGCCTCCACCGCTCGCCGACAGTCTGAAGAATTTTCTTCTTTATCCTACTGTCATAAGCTTCAGGGATTTCAAATTCTGCCTGTCAAACAATAAATTAGGTTTTATTATAAGTAAATAACAAATTTAGGCTACTAAAGAAAATCAAAGAAGAAAACTAAAATACCTGAATATCCTTCCATATCAAATCCTTCGGAGCAGCAGGGACTTCCTTCCAGGTCTCGTATGTCACGTCGACCTTATCACGAGCGACAATCCCCAAATATGTTCTTAATTTCTTCTTGTGGGGACCGTCAGCCTCGCCGGTAGCAGGATCGACGTTCACCACAGGTCTTTCTGCCCCAGGTGGTCTAGTGGCCAACGATCGTAGCCGTGTCGCCTTGTGTGTCCACTTCAACGAAGACAGAGACGCTGATGTGTCTGCAGGAGGAGGAGGAGGCGAAGCAGGTGGAGTAGCCATGGACCTTTAAAGAGAAAAGTGTAGTTAGTTAATATTATCAAAAAGCACTGTATGAGTTATGTAAATGAATGTACCGAAATGAAATAGTATATTAGAAAATTACGTTAGACGATGTTAATTAATTCTCCTTCATCATGATCATTACGATTAGCATGAGCGTCGTTAGCTTCTTCTTCTCCGATGATGTTAGAAGTCATTTGTGTGGACAAAGGACTAACGTAAGTGTCCATGTATGAATCATCATCTTTTACATTAACACCAATTGTTTTCCTGTGTAGAACCACGGACCACCTTTCATCATAAGGGTCTTGCACATAAAATACTTGCTTAGCTTGTTCTGCCATGATGAAAGGGTCATTCTGGTAAGCTAGTTTCTTTAGGTCTACCAACGTAAATCCTACATCATTAGTCCGCACACCGGTGTTGCTGTCAATCCACTTACATTTGAAAATACAAACAGTAAATTTGACATAGTTAAGCTCCTATATTTCATCAATGAAGCCAAAGTAAGGGATGGAAGCTACACAGGGATTGTCATCATGTACACTTGCAAAGTGTTGAGATTCAACCCTTAGGGTGACCCCGCTATTTTGCATTGTACTTTTTTCGTCTTGTCCTTTTGTGTAAAAGGAAAACTTGTTTATGTCGTATCCTTGCCAGGTTATAACATTTCTTTTAGGCCCATCAGCTAGCTTTCTTAATGTTTCAGAAGCATTTTCGTCAGCAAAGATTGTATCTTTAAACCAATTAGAGAAAGTCTTGTTATGCTTTTTCAAGACCTAGTTCTTTGACATTTTTGGATTACTTTGTTTGACTAAACCTTCATGCTGAAGTATGTATGGCAAAACTTCATTACTATTGTTCAACACATACAAGTGAGCTTGTAACAAATCTTCTTCACTTGGAGTGATAACATGCAGTCCTCTTGAACCCTTACCGCTTACTCTGTTGTCATGGCGAGACTCAGAAAGCCCAACAGGTTTAGTCATTTCAATGTACTCTAAACAAAATTCAATGGCTTCTTCTGCGATGTACCTTTCAACAATAGATTCTTCTGGATGATGTAAATTCTTGGTATACCCTTTTAAGATCTTCATGTAGCACTCAACTGGGTACATCCAACGTAGATAAACAGGACCACAACATTTGATTTCTCTGACCAGGTGAACAATTAAGTGAACCATGATGTCAAAGAAAGCAGGAGGAAAATACATCTCCAACTGGCACAGCATAATTGCAGCCTTATTTTCAAGGTCATCAAAGTTGACAGGATCAAGGACTTTGCTACATATGGCATTGAAGAAAAAGCACAAGCGAGTTATGGCTAACCTGACTTTGTTAGGCAAAATGTCTCGTGTGGTCATGGCTAACAATTGTTGCATCAACACGTGAAAATCATGAGACTTTAACCCCACCAGCTTAAGCTCCTTCAACTGCACAAGGCTCTTAATATTTGAAGAGTATCCTTGTGGGACTTTAACCCGACACAGACACTGGCAAAAACTGATCTTCTCCTTTCTGGACAAAGTATGACAAGCTGGAGGCAAGTATATTTTTTTACCATCAGACCTTGGATGCAACTGCGATCGTATGCCCATGTCAGCTAGATCTTGACGGGTATTCAGACCATCTTTCGTCTTGCCTTGAATGTTAAGGAGTGTCCCAATGACACTGTCACATACATTTTTCTCTACATGCATAACATCAATACAATGTCTAACATCTAGATCAGACTAGTAAGGAAGATCAAAGAAAATGGACCTCTTCTTCCATATGCAACTCTTACTTTTATCCTTCTTTTGGGTCTTTCCAAATACAGTATTCAAGTGTTCAACCCGCTGAAAGACCTGCTCACCAATTAACAGTATCCGCATAGTTTCGTGCTCTTGACTTCCATTAAAAGTTTTTTTCAATCGTCTGTAAGGGTGATGAGGTTTTAGAAAATGGCAATGCCTAGTGTACATTGTTTTTCTACCATGTTTCAGTTGTATGTAGCTTGTGTATTCTTCACAGATGGGGCATGCATGATGACCCTTAACACTGTAACTGCCGAGATTCCTATATGCAGGAAAGTCATTAATGGTATAAAAAAGCATTGCACGCATTTGGAAAGTCTCCTTGCGAAACCCATCAAACACTAAAACCCCCTCATCCCATAACTTTCTCAAGTCTTCAATCAACGGACTTAGATAAACATCAATGTCATTTCCTGGTTGTCTTGGTCCCGATATCATCATAGACAACATCATGTATTTTCGCTTCATGCACAACCAAGGAGGCAAATTGTAAATTACTAGTAGAACTGGTCATAAACTGTGTTGAGTGCTTAAATTTCCATATGGATTCATTCCATCACTGGCTAGTCCAAGCCTAAGATTTCTTGCCTCTTTGCCGAAATCCGGATACAAATTATCAATCTTCTTCCACTGGGAGCAATCAGCCGGATGACAGACCATTCCATCAGAGTTTCTCCCATTTACATGCCAGGTAAGATCTTTTGCGTCGTCCTCATTAGCAAATAGACACTTAAACCTTGGAATGATGGGAAGATACCACAACACCTTCGTTGGAGGGCCCTTCTTTGAGTTTTCATTAGAACTGCAGTCCTCATCATCCTTCACCTTGTACCGTGACGCCCCACACCTAGGGCATTTAGAGATTTCTTCAAATTCATGTCTGTACAGTATGCAATCATTAGGGCAAGCATGAATCTTCTGATACTCCATACCCATTGGGCACAGTATCTTCTTGGCCTGATAGTAGCTTTTAGGCAACGTGTTATCCTCTGGAAGTAGATCGTCCACTACTTGAAGCAGTGAAGTAAAGCTTTTGTCACTCCACCCATATCTGGCCTTGACATTAACCAAACTTAACACCGCCGACAACAGCGTCAAGGAATTGTTGCACCCCGGATACAAAGGCTTCTTTGAGTCACTCTACAATCCTTCATACACAGGGGCATGTGCTTGCTGGAAAGACTCTTGTCCAAGGTCACGAATCATATCCTCCAAGCGATCTCCCATTTCTACATCAAACGATTCGGATTGGTGCCCACTCTGCATGTTTGTCATTTCACCATGCCATATCCACGTCGTATAATTCCTCTTAATTCTACCACACAACAAATGCTCTCATATGTCATCCAATATTTGTCGTCCTCCATTCAAACAATTGATGCAAGGACAATAATATTTTTCATCTTCATCCGGTCGACCTCTTTCTGAAGCAAATTGTAAGAACTGCTCGACGCCTTCCTCATATTCTGGGCTGATGCGACTTTCATTCATCCAACTTCAATCCATCTAAGTAATAACTCGGTCATACCCTCAAAGTTATTTGATGCATGAAAATCTCACTTTTTTATTATAGGTGTGGCCCTATCCCATTCGGGAAGACCGTCTTTTATGGTAGCTTCATACATCAGGGTTAATTCTATTTTGTTAAATTTGACAAAATTTTGGCAGCATTTCGCATTGGTCTCCAAGTACATGAAATGAAATCGGTGATATTAATTTCCCGATAATCAAGTATGCACTTAGAGAACAACTAGAAATGCATTGTACCAAAATTTCATCAAATTAAACAAAATAATTTTAACCTTAACACATGAATCTACCATAAAAATAGCAGTCTCCCCAAACTGTCCAAACAGACAATTCAAGATTGAATACAATGATTAATGCAAACTATCCACAAGAATCATTGCATCCAGTCTCGAACGGGAATCTAAGGTTCACTCATCATGAACACAATTTGTATAGCATATATCAATTGTCATTAATGACAGTGAACACGTAATAAAAATATTAATTGGTAATAAACATTTGTACCTGTGATGATGAGCAGCATGATCCAAAATGAAAGCAAAAATCCAAGAAATAACTGAATGAACACTTACATCAATCATCATTCCGAAAAACAGATATCAATACGTGTGTATCTATTTCTGATGAGGGTGTGTGTGTGTGTCTTTGTGTGTCTTATTTCACATGTTGTTAATGAAGGAGGTGTGACTAGGTTAAACAAGACGACAAGTTCCCTACAATGTTGATGAAGGGTAAAAGATTTTCAAACATTAGTTGGAAGTGATGTGATAATAACAATAAAAATGACATAATCTTAAAGATTTTCAAACATTAGTTTTAAATATTATTAGAGATCTCACGTCATGACTTGGAAAATGGTTAAATTACTTTTTATAAGACTCGGAACAATCATACAGCAAGTGTGTTGTTTCATAGCTTGATTGTGAAATTAAGTTTTAAAAATTAAGAAACAATATATAGATAAAACAACGATTGTAATGGCCAAGGAAGCAAATGAGAAGTTTTTGTATTATTAACTAAAATATGTAAAGTGTAATTATTTTAAAATTCATTTTGATCTCAATTCACTAAAACCAAAGAATAAAATAAATGACATTATCAATTACTCATTATAAAAAACACTTCTATTGTTAATTGAACCAAAGTTTTCCTTATTTCACATCACAGTTTCCCTCTCAATTTTTTTTAAAAGAAAAGGAAAACATTTAAATCTTTATGCCGGTGAGAAGATAAGAGTTAATTTTATATTTATAAGAGTTTAACATTTAAAAAAAAATTAAAAAAGCTACATATATCAAATTTTTACTGTTTCAGTATTGTAAAGTTGAATTTAAACACTGCTAGCACCACAATAATAAGACGGGTAGAAGTAAAAGAATGGTTTAGAGAAATTATTACCTTTACAGAAGGATGGTTGAATTATTTATCCTTGAGCGATATGTTCATAACAATTGGATCTGATTGCAGTCAGAATAACGTCTGCAACACCATACAAGGGATCGTTCATTATCTTTTGTAATCAACACTTTATGTGCAAAAAAGAACCAACACCATCTTGGAAAATGAGTTATATATTGACCCGTAAGAAGAAGACTTTGTGGTAGTTATTAGAGTTTGAATTTCACCTTATAATACGTACATACATGAAATGAAAGGCACAAAACAATGCAAGTATAGAAAAAAATGATTTCTCTTGCATCAAAATTATTTCTCTTAACCATGATTTTCGGTTTTTAATTATGGGAATTTTGATCAACATTCCATAAAGTTATTGAAAATGTTTGTCCGAATAAAACCGTCCAAATGTTAGGTAAAATGAGTAATTCAAGAAAAAAAAAGGAAAGGCCACTCAATATTGATTAATCACACATTGGTTCATTGAACCATTAACGTGCATGTATTTCCAGCAAAGTGGGAGTAGCAATTAATAAGAAAAAAGAATCAAAGACAGCCTATACAAAAACAACATCCAAAACAATGAATGCCAAACAGCTTGCTGGCAGCTATTTACTGTAGGTTCTTGGGTTTTGGCCATGCGCAACTATTAATGTATAGAGGTCAATAGTATACTCTAGCATTAACAATGATGGAAAAGAGAATAAATGAATCTAGTATATAAAAAGAAGAAAAACTGTTAACCAGTGTGTTATTAGGGTATTAGTTAAAAAATTAAAAGAAAAATACTTAGATTAGAATACATAAAATTATGTTATTTATAATTTCTTTATGACGGACATACTTCTTGTGTCGGTGGCAGTATTCACTCCTATTGTTTTTCTTTTTGTGCCTCCATAAAAGAGTATATTTTTTCCTCTAATCTCTAGTAAACAACAGACAACCACAGCCAGCCAGAAATCAACAGCAACAGACAGCCAAAGGGATCTGCAATTAAGGTTTGATAATTTCAAGTCAAGTGTAAACTTTCTTGTTCCTTTCGTGATTTGATACTCTTTCAGTAGTTGAGTGAATTTTTGTGATTTAACCGATAACCACACCTATTTGATTTACCTTGCCTAAAAGAAAGTCATTGAATTTTAAGGTAGTGGGAAAATGCATTGAAGTGGATAGTTTAAATGCCTATTTATCAAAATAGGTGCCCGAATGCAATTTCAAGCTTAGGAACCCAAATTTTTTAGCTTGAATGCAAGAAGACATACTCATGGCTAGGAATCCAAATTTTGGTTTTAGAATTAGAAAAGCATGAAAATTAGGACTTGCTTGTGAGAGTTTTTGCTCGAATTTGGGCTGCCCCATGTTTGATACTTTGCACCTAAGTAATATGAAAAACACCTTGCAATAGTATGTATATATAGGTAAATAAAAGGGGCATGAAATTCTTTGCAAAGGGTGAATGAATATTGAGGTCGCTTCCTAAATGAATGTATGATAGCACATAATTTCCTTTTGAATGCGAGTGTGTGCATAATGTAAATAGCTTGCCAATATGAATAAATGTGAGTGAAACAATAAAAATTTGTATGATATATATTTCAAATATATGTAGGTAGTTTGTAATAGCAAATGTTTAGGATATAAATTAGGTGTGAATTTTGACGCAATGCCTTGAGCGTAAGAATGTATGTTCTTTTCAAATGCATATATGTGTGTGACAATTAGAATGTGTTGGATGGCCTCTATGTTGATATAAATGGTAGGATATTCCACACGTACGCGTGTGCATAAATAGATTACATGAGTTCGTTCTAAAATCAGAGGGATTAGCATGACATTTTTTGCGTTAAGATAAGCATTATCTTGTAAAACTAACTTCCAAATGTTGGCTTTCGCAGGAAATGGCCCCAAGGAAGCTTGCCTCAAAGAGATCCAGGAAGGATAAAGCGGCTGAAGGAACCAGTTCCACTCCCGAATATGACAGCCACCGTTTTAGGAGCGCTGAGCACCAGCAGCGCTTCGAGGCCATCAAGGGATGGTCATTTCTCTGGGAGCGACGCGTCCAGCTCAACGATGACGAGTATACCGACTTCCAGGAGGAGATAGTTCGCCGGCGGTGGGCAAAACTGGTTACCCCCATGGCCAAGTTCGACCCAGACATAGTCCTCGAATTTTATGCCAATGCTTGGCCTACAGAGGAGGGCGTGCGAGATATGCGATCCTAGGTGAGGGGTCAGTGGATCCCGTTCGATGCGGATGCTCTCAGCCAGTTCCTGGGATACCCTTTAGTGCTAGATGAGGGCCAGGAATGCGAGTATGGCCAGAGGAGGAACCGGTCCGACGGGTTTGATGAGGAGGCCATCGCCCAGTTGCTATGTATACCGGGGCAGGATTTTGCCCGAACTGCTGCTGGAAGACGGGTGCAGATCATGCGCACCAACATGACCACCCTGACTCTGATCTGGATGACTTTGCTGCTCAGCAACATCCAGCCCAGCGATCATAATTCCGACCTCCCCCTGCCGAAGTGTCAGCTGGTGTACGCCATCCTGACACGGATGAGCATTCACGTGGCTCAGTTAATCGCTGATGCCATCTATCTATTTGCAGGTATGGCGCCTACCAGGCACCCTCTGGACCCGGATAAGTCCAACAGGGCCTTGGGATTTCCCGCTTTGATCACAGGACTCTGCCAGTCGTTCGGAGTCCCCGTCGCACCTAGCAAGGTGATTCGGCCGCCCATCACCCGAGCTTTTATTGAGAAGTATTGCACGCAGAGACAGGCCCAGGGGGATGCTCCGCAGGCCGCAGACGCGCCGCCACCTCATCAAGCTGGCCCAGTTGGATCATTTGATACGGAGCAATATTTACGGCATTTGGTTCGCCAGCAGGCGGCCAACCACCGGGCGCATGTACAGACCCATGATTGTCTTTACCAGTTGAGCCTCAGCCTGCAGAGCCAGGGTTTTACTTCTTTTTCGTGCCCTACTCCGGATCAGTTCAGGGTAGAGGTCGCATGGCCCGGAGATTGACCTGAGGCCCGGGCAGGAGAGGCACCAGCAGAGGCTCCCGACGAGGCAGATGAGGCCCGCGAGGACGAGGAGATGACCGATTTACTTGATTTCTTAGGAGGGAGCGGAGCCACATGATTGGGAGATCCCTTGATTCGTATTTCTTTTTTGTTTCCATTTTTTCCTATTACATATCATCTTATTTTTGTTTGACTAAGGGACTAACGTTTGTTTCGTGTTGATTGACTTTTGTTTTGTACATACATATTGTTTGAGTTGTTACGTCAGTACTTGTTTCGTTGTGGTCAATAGTGTTTGTAGAAATTCCGGAATCGCGTAGAATTTTTTCATTTAGGAACGTCGTCCTAAAAATAAAATGAACCAAAATCATGATAAAAAAAGAGAGAAGTGTAGTGAATAAAATGTCTGCGTATATAAAGAAAAAGGAAAATGTGCATAGAAGGGTTTTTATAAAAAATACGTGTAGAGGGATTCTTGTGTGTGTGAACGAGTATATATAAAGACACTTTTGTATGAACCATAAGTGTGCGTTGGAGAAAAACGAAAAAGATCTTTGAATGTAAATAGGGTTTGACCGTGTGACGTGAAGAGAGAGAGTTCCAATGCATATACAGAAAGAGTTTGTTATGTACAAGAGTGTAGATATACA
Source organism: Glycine max (assembly GCF_000004515.6). Lineage (NCBI taxonomy): Eukaryota > Viridiplantae > Streptophyta > Magnoliopsida > Fabales > Fabaceae > Glycine > Glycine max. Next base: position 45,750,434 of record NC_038254.2, on the reverse strand, counting down.
AAGAAAATTTCTTCATAGAGGACCATAGGTGTATAATTTTGTGAATATATAAAAATGAAACAAAAAGGAAAAAGAAAGAAAGACCGCGAAGGTCGACATGTTATAGTTAAGAAGTATAAATCATTCGTAAAGAGAAAACGTATCTTCTGGGAACAAGGGACTGACGCTAAGAGTTTAGTTTCTGGAATAACTGAGATAAGAATGGATCAATTCATTGAACTGATGAAAGAACATAACTTGGAAACGTTGGGTCTGTTTGTGTAAATTCCCAACCGTAGTATCACAATGCCATAAACGGGATGCTTGAGTGCCCACCTGGCTGTAGCCATGACTAATTTTGCACGTTGTTTTCAAATCATCATTGTCACGCGTGCCTTATGGAGTGGTATGGGAGTTTGGCCCGAGACCGACACCTTGACACCCAAATTTGTTTTGCCCCAGATATCAAGATTGGGTTCCCACGATAAAAGACCCCATTGAAACACAACCTTAGACTTTTTGAACCTTGGCCTATAAAAAAGAATCCTCATTCCTTCCCCGAAGCAAAGGACAGCGGAATCTCCACAAGGGAGAGCGAATAGAATGCTAAAACCCGATTTCCCAAAGAAAGGGATGGGGAAGGAGAAGTGAAAAGAAAGAAAAGAAAGAAATGGAAAGAAAGAAAAAGAAAAAGGTGAAAATAAAGAAAAGAACAAAAGAAAGAAAAGGAAGGATTCCCGATCAAAGATCGAAAGGAAGTAAAAAGGGAAAAAGAGGCAATTCTCGATCAATGAAAGAAAAAGAACGAAAGATTTTCAGACCAAATAAATTTTCAGCAAGGTAAGTGACTGCCGGCAAAGGAAAACCCATTTTTGGTGTCTCTTCCCTTCAGATTGCCATTCAAGGTCGTTCTCGACTGGCGATATCCCACCCTACATGAACAAAGAGGAAAAGACCGAAACACCCAACGTCCTCTCCAAAAATACTACCCTCGAGAAAATCCTATTGATCCGTGATCATACGTGTGATCTCTGATTTGATAGGAAATCGTGTGCAAAAAAGTCATGGTGCAGTTATGGTTTGGGAATAGGGTGAAACACTTGCCTATGTGAGTTTTATACACTATGAGTGATTTATTTTCAGCTTAGCCCGATGTTTCCCCTGCATGTTCATTTAAAAGCTAAATGTTGACATCCTACCCTTCATTCTCGGTTACAAGGAAGATTACCCTTGGCACAAGTATATTGTTTCTCTAAGATATGGTGCTCTCGCGAATGATTTATTTTTCTTTGCAAAAAAACATGTTTGCCTTTTAGGTGGAAAAAACCGGTGGACCGTTTGGTCCTGCCAACAAAATTTTTTCGGAGCCCCATGAATTTATTGCCTAGCGCTGTTCATGTGTCCTCCACCATCGAGTCTGGAGCCCTGTGAAGTTATTGCGTAGCGCTGTTCACCAATTCTCCATTCTCCACTTTATTCGGAGACCCATGAATTTATTACCTAGCGCTGTTCATGTGTCCTCCCCCTTCGAGTCTGGAGCCCCGCGAAGTTATTGCGTAGCGCTGTTCGCCAATTCTCCATTCTCCACTTTTTTCGGAGCCCCATGAATTTATTGCCTAGCGCTGTTCATGTGTCCTCCACCATCGAGTCTGGAGCCCCGCGAAGTTATTGCGTAGCGCTGTTCGCCAAATCTCCATTCTCTACTTTTTTTAGAGCCCCATGAATTTATTGACTAGCGCTGTTCATATGTCCTCCACCTTCGAGTCTGGAGCCCCGCGAAGTTATTGCGTAGCGCTGTTCGCCAATTCTCCATTCTCCACTTTTTTCGGAGCCCCATGAATTTATTGCCTAGCGCTGTTCATGTGTCCTCCACCTTCGAGTCTGGAGCCCCGCAAAGTTATTGCATAGCGCTGTTCGTCAATTCTCCATTCTCCACTTTTTTCGGAGCCCCATGAATTTATTGCCTAGCGCTGTTCATGTGTCCTCCACCATCGAGTCTGGAGCCCCGCGAAGTTATTGCGTAGCGCTGTTCGCCAATTCTCCATTCTCCACTTTTTTTGGAGCCCCATGAATTTATTGCCTAGCGCTGTTCATGTGTCCTCCACCATCGATTCTGGAGCCCCGCGAAGTTATTGCGTAGCGTTGTTTGCCAATTCTCCATTCTCTACTTTATTCGGAGACCCATGAATTTATTGCCTAGCGCTGTTCATGTGTCCTCCACCAACGAGTCTATAGTCCCGTGAAGTTATTGCGTAGCACTGTTTGCCAATTCTCCACTCTGCACTTTTTTCGGAGCCCCATGAATTTATTGCCTAGCGCTGTTCATGCATCCTCCACCAACGAGTCTGGTGCCCCGCGAATTCATTGCCTAGCGATGTTCGCCAATTCTCCATTCTCCAATCTTATTTGGAGACCCATGAATTCATTGCCTAGCGCTGTTCATGTGTCCTCAGTTATCCAGCGCAGAGCCTCTGGTGACTGGGAAATATGTTTTTCTGTTATTTTCTGGATCGGTTCCTTCGCCAAACATGTGTATATGTGTATATGTATATTATATTCGCTGTTCTTGTTGTTGTTTGTATTTTGTTTTGTGTTGTGCAGAAAAAAAGAAGGAGTAGAGACGAGAGTCATCATCACGGAAAGGGCAGGACAGACGAAATCAGTGTCTTATCTTTGCTTTCCTCTTATCTCCAATGAGAGGTAAGTAAAGAGGGGCAACTGTCATACCCTAATTTCGTCCGGGGATTATTATTTGATGATATACAACCTTTGATTGGCCGCTTCGAGATACTTGGCACCCTTTGTTGCACAATATGTGAAGTCCCGAGACGTGCCGAAAATCAAAAGGAAGCAGGCTTACGCGATCCATGAAAATTCCGTAATGTGACGGAAATCGAAAGGAGGTGTTTTTCGCAATCCGTGAGTTTTCGTAACTTCTTCGAAAGCTAAAAAAAGAGTAAATACATAATCCGTAAGGATTCGTAACCTTGCGGAAGGAAAATAAGTATCGTTACGAAATTCGTAAAGTTTCGTAACATTACGGAAAAAGAATTACCAAAAAAGGTAAAGGGGGGTGCATTTAGTAAAAAGTGAGGTACAAATAGCAATCAGGACCACTTGGGCCTTCCAGATTCTTCCTCCAGAAGGTTGTTGCTTCTGGAGGAAGCAACCTTGCTCGCTTGGGCGAGCTGAGCTCGCCTGGGCGAGTTGGGTGGCAAGCTCCTCCCCTTTTTTGCTATAAATAGGGGGAGGAGTGAAGAGGGAAGGGGTTCAGCTTTCATGACACTTCTTATTCTCTCGAAATTGCTGAGGAAAATTGTTTCCGTGAAGAAAATTCAAGCCGAGGCGCTTCTGTAACATTTCCGTGAGTAATTACGCGAAGATTTTCAACCGTTCTTCGACATTCATCGTTCGTTCTTCGTTTTCTCCAGTCTTCAACTGGTAAGTACCCCAAACCGAGCTTTTCAATTCATTCTATGTACCCGTGGTGGTCCACATTTTGTTTCATGTATTTTTATTCTCGTTTTCATTCGCTTTCTATGCTCCCTTTTGACGTGCTTCAGTCATTTATTTAAGTCATTTCTCGCATAATCAAAAAATAAAATAAATTTCCGCCGATCATTTGAATTGTATCATCCGTTAATTTCGGTTAAAATGAATTCCGACCATTCGGTCATGCCGTAACCACGTTGGAAATCAAAAAAGAGGTAAAATAATAATATAATAATAAAAAATATCTTTTAGTAAAATGAAGCGAAAAAAAATCAATCGAACGTTTTTTCTTTGGGATTTCTCATTCTTAATTGGATTGACTAATAACTAAAGTGAAACTAAGGCTAAAATCAACTCGCCTAGTCAAGCTCGTCCACAAAAATAGGATTTGAAAGTTTATCATTTCAGTTTCTTACCAAGTAAAAATGATCATTTTTAAGGTCCAACGCCTTAAAAATGATCACAATTCAAGTAAAAAGAATCGCTTAATTCACTCTTAAGAAAGAACTACGTAGGTCTGATTTCCTCTTCGATGGAGGGTACGTAGGAGCAAAAGCCCCGCTTTTGTCGACCTCAAAAAATAAAAAGAAATAAAAGTTAAGGTAATACAATTTCCACAATTCTAAAAAATAGGCTGTTGTCCTTTGAGACAAACGTGAGAGGTGCTAATACCTTCCTCAAACGTAAATACAACTCCCGAACTTAGAATTTTCATTTTGACCGGTTTCCTTCGGTTTTTCCGACGTTTTCCACAAATAAACGTTGGTGGCGACTCCGCGCATCTTTCCTCCTTTGAAAAGTGCACTCGTGAGCCTCGCCTCGCTCGCCCGCAAAAGGGCACGTTGCGACACTCATCAATGGAAGACTTACCATACATATACATTTTTGTCTATATTTGTTCTAAAAGTTACAAAAAGTTATTATCTTTGATAAACACACTATTCAACCCCCTTCTAGTGTGATTGCTATTATTTCATATTGCATCCCACATGTTTTTTTTGTTACTTTGAGATTAACATATTAAAAGGTGTACTGTCTAGGGTCCACAAAATACATGTGGCACCTGAAATTCTGATACTGAGGACAGATGTCGTACAGGATGTCACGACATCCCGCTTCAGAACATGCAGATTATATATGACAGTATGAACAGATTAAACAAGTAAATAACACGAGAATTGTTAACCCAGTTCGGTGCAACGTCACCTACATCTGGGGGCTACCAAGCCAGGGAGGAAATCCACTAGAATAGTATTAGTTCGAAGATCTAACAGCCACTGTATACAACCTTCTCACCTAATCACTACCCATGCAACTTCTACCTAAGAGCCACTCTTAGATATGAGAACCCCTCTCACTCCCTCTCAATCACTCACCCGTGTTTACAAACAAATCAAAGACACACCAGAGATTGCTCTCTGAACAATAGAGATCAACTCTACACACTCAGGTCCAACACTTGATGTTAGGGTAACATCAAGGTGGCTCACAAAACACTCAAGTCCCAAAACTCAAAAAATAACTCTTCAATCTCGGACTTGGTGAAAAACCCGTGCAGCCTTCATGTTTATATAGCAGTGTACGTATCTGGGCTGCAACAACTTGCGCTGGATAAGATCTATCATTCTCCTGAAAAATCTGCACTTAAAGATCTAAAAGATAAAGTTTGATCTTTTAGTTTTTATCTTTAATCTTTAATCCCTGAACGAACTATTCAAGTTTGTAATTCGAACTTTAATTATCTTTTAATTCGTTCCTAAAGATAGATCGCCTAATCTGTTGCTGACTGCACATTAATCTGTTAAAGGTATAACAGATTTATGTGTCCAGTATTTTCGGGCAGGATGTCCTGGACATTGTATCCGACATCGTGGATCCTGCAGCTTCAATTCTTCATTTGACATTTTATCTTGCCTTGTGCATTGTGCAGCCCGATCTGATTCCTTGACATAATGTTAGACATCATGTGCAGCAACTCCAGCTTTCCTTCATTGTCAAAGTGCTTATGTTTTAACAAAATTTTAGCCAATCTTTTAAAACTCAGTAAAGCTAAGCACTAACAATCTCCCCCTTTGGCAAATTTTGTCTAAAACATACTTAGACACTTCCTGAGCAGGTACGAGCAGTCATGCAAGTGGGATCAGCAACTTTCATTATCAGAGTAATCAAGCACAGCAGTCTCTGTAGTGGTGACAGCAAAATTCTGCAAGTTGCAAATCTACAAGTCTTTTCCAGGATGTCAAGACATCTCACGTGACATCAGCTTTCTGCTCCCCCTGTCTCCATGCTCTTACTGCAGCATCTTCTATCAGCTACTAGTTTCAGTAGCTTACATCAATCATCATCAGCAGCAGCAGTATAAATACTACTCCCCCTCAAAATCATAAATCATGCATAATATCCTACATGCATAATCTACTGCATAATCTACATGCATAATATCCTATCCTACTACTCCCCCTTTTTAGACAGAATTTGGCAAAAGTAGAATGCATGAAAGTAAGGTGCAAATATTACAGACCAATAGCAATCCATTGTTCAAAGGGACATGCCCCAATAGCTAGTAACAGTAAAAAAAATAAAGGTCTGATGGTCATGGGGTGGCATCAGAATCATCATCATCTGATTCTGTCTCCTCTGCTGCATCTTCTTCTTCCTCAGCTGCTTCTCCATCATCAATGCCATTGTCTGAGAGTCTTTTGATCAGGCGTTCCAGCTCCATTTTCTTCTCTGTGTTGGCTTTGATGGTTGCCTCCAGCACCTTGCATGTGTCCTTGAGTTCAGCAATCAAATCATCCTTGGACACAGCACCTGAAGCAGCAGCTTTCCCTGATGTCGAGACAATGTCTGGGACATGTGTCCCCTCAAACAGTTTGTAATGCAGGGATAGAGGAGATTCTCTCTTCTTCACAGAGTCAATGTTGTTTAAGATATTGGGATGTTGACTCAACATAATGCCACACAATACAGTTGGGAAGGCAATGGGTAATTTGACAGCAAAAGATTCTGAATGCTTAATAGTTTGATCAAAAATATAGTTTCCAAAATTAAATTTGGACTCGGTTCCAACAGCATACAGAAATTTACCCAAACCTGTGGCAACAGTGGAAGTATGATTGGTGGGTACCCAGTTGGCAGTGCCAATCCTATGCAGGATTGCATACTTCACACTTAGCTTCCCTGCAGAAAGCTTCCCTTTCTTTGGCCAATGCTGGACTTGCTTGGCAGTGATTTCCTTGGCAATTTGATGCTCAGAAACAGCAATATCCACCACTCCTTCAGTTGGTCTGCCCAGGTATTTGTTGATTACAGCAGGGGAGAATCTAATACATTTTCCTCTGACAAACACTTTCTGATACTCATCACTCTTTCTGTTTGTTATGTCAGAGGGAATGTTGACAATGAATTCCCTGACTAGGCTTTCATAACAATCTCCCAACTTGGTGACTGTTTTCAGCAGTCCAGCAGCCTTGATGAGGTCCATGATCTCCTTGCAATCCAAGGCATCTCTTCCCAGTTCTCTTTCTACAGCAAGTCTGCGTTGATATACAAATTTCCACCTTTCAACATTGCCAATGGAGTGGAATGAAATGTTGTCCAATGGGGCATCAGGGACATTTCCAGGCACCTTTTTCCCTGATTTCTTGGCTCTCTTGATGTCGGGAACATCTAGTTCGACATCATCATCAGAATCAGATGAGGAAATTTCTTTCCTCTTCTTGGAAGGGATTGCAACTTTGCTCCATCTGGATGTGGTAGGAGTGATTGGTGTGCTCTTCTTCTGTGCAATAGTTTTGATTCGTCCAGACCTAGTAATGGGGGTTTTTCCCTTTCTGCTTTGTAATCTTTCTGCAATGCCAAGTGCCAACTTTTTGACAATGGGTTCCTCATCAGATTCTACCTCTTCTAGATCAATGAGGTCACCTGGAGCAGGTTCTGGTGCCCTTGGTACAGGGGTCTCCTCTGTGGCTTGATCCTCTTCCTCTGTTGATTTCTCTTTACTGGATGAAGAGAGGACTTCAGCATTTGGGGTGGAAGATGTTGGGACATCTTTATCAGCATCAGGGACAGAAGCATTTTTCAAAATGCTATTCACAAGACTGCGGATCTTCTTATCCATCTCAGTGTCTACTTCCCTAGGGCTTGTTGCAAAGCTAGGGTTTTCAGAAATCTTCACTCCCTGTTGTCTTTTAGGGATCAGTTTCTCAGGAACAGGGCCTGGACCAGGAATCATTTGTATGGGTTGGATATTGAATTCGGGTTGTTCCTGGTTTGATGGAGTTTTGGAGGATGATGGAGGTGATGGTACAGAGGGTGAAACAGGGGATGAGGTTTCTTTTGGTGAGGTAGCCATGGAGAAGCAGAGCTTTTGGAGTGGTTTCGTGAATATCTGAGAAGTGTTGGGGAATGAAAACGAGATTGCCACGAAAATGTAAGTTTGAATGAGGAAGGTAGGGGGACGGAGTTTGAATTTGTTTTGGCTCAGTAGTGAACGTGCTATTAATGTTGAGTGAGACGTTTGAGCACGTTCAGATAGAAGTAGCTGCTATAATTCCTCTAGCAGACAAATGCCCAGCTTGCCCCTCAGTTTTTCAAACTGATTTGCATCCAATGCCTTTGTGAAAATATCTGCTACTTGTTCCTCTGTGGCAACATGCTCTAGTGTGATAATTTTATCATCAACAAGATCTCTAATATAGTGATGTCTAATGTCAATGTGCTTGGTTCTGCTGTGTTGAACAGGATTTTTAGAGATATTAATAGCACTCATGTTGTCACAGTACAATGTCATGACATCTTGTTCGACATTGTACTCCTTCAGCATCTGCTTCATCCAAACTAGTTGTGAACAGCTGCTTCCTGCTGCAATATACTCTGCTTCTGCAGTAGATAGGGACACACAGTTCTGCTTCTTGTTGAACCATGCAATAAGATTGTTTCCCAAATAGAAACCTCCACCAGAAGTGCTTTTTCTGTCATCTGCACTACCAGCCCAATCAGCATCACAATATCCAACCAGCATTGAATCTGAACAATGACAGTACATAATCCCATAGTCACTGGTGCCATTTACATATTTCAGAATTCTCTTTACTTGATTCAAGTGACTTATCTTGGGATTGGCTTGATATCTTGCACAAACACCTACTGCAAAGGTGATGTCAGGTCTGCTTGCTGTTAAATATAGTAAGCTCCCAATCATGCTTCTGTATAAACTTTGATCAACACTGGTGCCAGCTTCATCCTTTGACAGCTTCAAGTGAGTAGGTGCAGGTGTTCTTTTATGGCTGGCATTTTCCATCCCAAACTTCTTGACAATGTTCTTTGCATACTTGCTTTGTGAGAGGAATATGGAGTCTTCCATCTGCTTCACTTGGAGTCCCAGAAAATAAGTCAGCTCTCCAACAAGACTCATCTCAAATTCAGATTGCATCTGTTGGACAAAATATCGAAGCATCTCATTCGACATCCCTCCAAACACAATGTCATCAACATATATCTGTGCTATCATCAAGTTTTCAGCATCTTGTTTAACAAAGAGAGTCTTGTCAATTCCTCCCTTCCTATACCCTTGCTGAGTAAGGAACTTTGTTAGCCTTTCATACCAAGCTCTTGGAGCTTGCTTCAATCCATAGAGAGCCTTCTTGAGCTTGTATACATGATCTGGATGAGTTGGATCTGCAAATCCCTTTGGCTGCTCCACATAGACTTCTTCATTCAGGTATCCATTCAGAAACGCGCTCTTCATATCCATCTGATACAGCTTGAATTTGAGGATGCAAGCTACACCAAGTAATAGTCTGATGGACTCAAGTCTAGCAACAGGGGCGAAAGTTTCATCAAAGTCTACACCTTCAATCTGAGTGTAGCCTTGAGCAACAAGTCTGGCCTTGTTTCTGGTTATAACACCTTCTTCATTGGTTTTGTTCTTGAAGATCCACTTGGTGCCAATCACATTAGTTCCCTTGGGTCTAGGAACTAGCTCCCAGACTTCATTCCTTTTGAATTGCTCCAATTCTTCTTGCATAGCATTGATCCAGAACTCATCAGTCAGTGCCTCTTTCACATTCTTTGGCTCAGTTTTGGAGACAAAACATGAATTGGAGACAATCTCAGACTCCCTTGATCTTGTAGTGACTCCTCTGTTTGGATCTCCTATAATCAGCTCCTTGGGGTGCATCTTCTGGATTCTAATGGAAGGACTCTTGTCAGGTTGATTGATGTTTGGTTCATCTGTAGCAGAATCAGAGTTTTCTGCATTTTCTGCATTTTCTGCACTTTTAGCTGTATCTGTTACATTGTCTCCCGATGTTCTGACATCGTCTTCAACATCCTTCTTTCTTGCTGGAGTTAGATCATCAACAATCACATTGATGGATTCCATCACAGTTCTGGTTCTGGAATTGAATACTCTATATGCTCTGCTGTTTGTAGAGTATCCCAAGAATATTCCTGCATCACTCTTGGGATCCATCTTTCTCCTTTGCTCTCTATCTGCCAAAATGTAACATGGACTTCCAAAGATGTGGAAGTGCTTGACAGTTGGCTTCCTCCCTTTCCAGATTTCATACAGTGTGGTTGGAGTCCCTCTTCTAAGTGTGACTCTGTTGTGGATATAGCATGCTATGTTCATGGCTTCAGCCCAGAAATTATAGGGAAGTTCTTTGGCATGAAGCATGACCCTAGCAGCTTCTTGCAAAGTCCTGTTTTTCCTTTCAACTATGCCATTTTGTTGTGGTGTGATGGCTGCAGAGAACTCATGAGTGATGCCTTCAGATGTGCAGAATTCAGTAAACTTGCTGTTTTCAAACTCTCTGCCATGGTCACTCCTAATTCTCTTGATGACACAGTCTTTTTCTCTTTGAAGTCTTAGACTCAACTCTTTGAATACTTCAAAGGTGTCTGATTTCTCTCTGATAAAGTTGACCCAGGTAAATCTGGAGAAATCATCCACAACAACATAGGCATACCTCTTTCCTCCAAGGCTTTCAACTTGCATAGGCCCCATCAAGTCCATGTGAAGTAGTTCCAGCACCCTGGAAGTGGTCTGATGTTGAAGCTTCTGGTGGGACATCTTGACTTGCTTTCCAATCTGACATTCACCACAGATTCTGCCTTCTTCTATTTTCAGATTGGGAATGCCTCTAACAGCACCTTTGTCAATGATATTCTTCATGCCTCTTAAGTGCAGATGTCCAAATCTTTGATGCCATATTTTGACTTCATCTTCTTTGGAGGATGGACATGTGGAGGAGTAACTGGTTTCTTGAGGTGTCCATAGGTAGCAGTTGTCCTTTGATCTGCTGCCCTTCATTAGAACTTCATTCTTCTCATTTGTCACCAAGCATTCTGACTTTGTGAAGTTTACATTGAATCCTTCATCACACAACTGACTGATGCTGATCAAGTTTGCAGTCAGTCCCTTCACCAGCAGTACTTTGTTCAGACTAGGAAGTCCATCATGGACTAGCTTTCCCATTCCAGTGATCTTTCCTTTAGAGCCATCTCCAAATGTCACATAGCTAGTGGAGCAAGGTTCAATGTTCACCAGGAATTCTTTAACTCCTGTCATGTGTCTGGAACAGCCGCTATCTAGGTACCAATCTTCCTTAGCTGATGCTCTAAGTGAAGTATGAACAACAAGACTAACAATCTTGTGTTTTGGAACCCACACCATCTTTCTTCCGTTGCTGCTATTTTGAGTTCCATGACGTGGATGGCCATGTAGATGATAACAAAAAGGCTTTATGTGACCATACTTGCCACAGTAGTGACACCTCCACTTCTTTCTGTTGCTCTTTTTCTGCTGCGTTCCATGATGTCGAGACCGATGTTGTGACATCGAGGCTCCAGTGCTGTTTTTGGCAGGAACAAATTCTGTCATGGTTGATCTGCCAGCAGATTTATGATTAAATCCAAGTCCTCTCTGGTTTCCAACATTCTTTCCAAGCTGTAGCACCTCATCAAGCATATCTGAGCCTTTATTCAGCATTTTTATTGATTTTGTCATGTTTTCCAGTTTAGAGTTCAGAAAACCAATTTCTCCTTTAAGCTCAGAGATTTCCTCTTCATGTGCCTCCTTCTCAGCCTCCAGATTTGCAATGATCTTCTTCAGTTGTGCTTCTTGCTGAAGAATCTTCTCACTTTTGATGCATAGTTCTCTATAGGATATAGCAAGCTCATCAAAAGTGATTTCAACATCAATATCACTTGAATCTTCATCAGATTCAAATATCCCAGTGAGTGCATTCACATCTCTGTCAGAATCACTTTCTTGTTCACTCTCTGTATCATCAGACCAACATACAGAAAGTCCTTTCCTCTGCTTCTTGAGATGGGTGGGACATTCAGCTTTGATGTGTCCGTAGCCTTCACACCCATGGCATTGAATTCCTTTGCTGGGCTTTTCATCTGACTTCTTCTGGTGTTCACTACCTTTCCTGATGTCGAAAGGGATGTTCCGGACATGTGGTTTCTGCCTCCTGTCCATTCTTTTCAGCACTTTGTTGAACTGTTTTCCAAGGAGCACAACTGCGTTAGTCAGACCTTCATCAGTATCCAGGTCATACTCATCTTCTTCTCCTTCATCATTGGACACGAACGCCAGGCTCTTGCTCTTCTTTTCAGTCCTATCCGAGAGTCCTAGCTCAAAGGTTTGAAGGGAACCAATGAGTTCATCTACTCTCATGTTGCAAATGTCTTGGGCCTCCTCTATTGCAGTGACTTTCATGTCAAATCTCTTAGGCAAAGATCTGAGGATCTTTCTCACCAGCTTTTCATCTGTCATCCTTTCTCCTAAGGCAGTGCAAGCATTGGCAATTTCAAGAATGTTCATGTGGAAGTCATGAATGCATTCTTCCTCCTTCATCTTCAGATTTTCGAATTTTGTAGCCAATAGTTGCAATCTGGACATCTTCACTTTGGAGGTTCCTTCATGAGTGATTTTCAGAATCTCCCATGCATCCTTGGCAACTGTGCATGTGTTGATCAATCTGAAGATATTCTTGTCAACTCCATTGAATAGGGCATTCAAGGCTTTGGAGTTTCCAAGTGCCAATTCGTCTTCTTCTTTTGTCCAGTCTTCTTCTGGCTTCAATTCATCAGTGGGCTTTCCTTCTGTGTCCAGCATCTTGGGATGTTCCCAGCCTTTGATGACAGCTTTCCAGGTTCTGCTATCCAGTGATTTGAGGAAGGCCACCATCCTTGCTTTCCAGTATTCATAGTTGGTTCCATCCAGAATTGGTGGTCTGTTCACTGGTCCTCCTTCTTTCTCCATGTTCATCAGAATTTATCTCCCTAGATCTCACTCAGTGATTTAGAGTGCCCGCTCTGATACCAATTGAAATTCTGATACTGAGGACAGATGTCGTACAGGATGTCACGACATCCCGCTTCAGAACATGCAGATTATATATGACAGTATGAACAGATTAAACAAGTAAATAACACAAGAGAATTGTTAACCCAGTTCGGTGCAACGTCACCTACATCTGGGGGCTACCAAGCCAGGGAGGAAATCCACTAGAATAGTATTAGTTCGAAGATCTAACAGCCACTGTATACAACCTTCTCACCTAATCACTACCCATGCAACTTCTACCTAAGAGCCACTCTTAGATATGAGAACCCCTCTCACTCCCTCTCAATCACTCACCCGTGTTTACAAACAAATCAAAGACACACCAGAGATTGCTCTCTGAACAATAGAGATCAACTCTACACACTCAGGTCCAACACTTGATGTTAGGGTAACATCAAGGTGGCTCACAAAACACTCAAATCCCAAAACTCACAAAATAACTCTTCAATCTTGGACTTGGTAAAAAACCTGTGCAGCCTTCATGTTTATATAGCAGTGTACGTATCTGGGCTGCAACAGCTTGCGCTGGATAAGATCTATCATTCTCCTGAAAATCTGCACTTAAAGATCTAAAAGATAAAGTTTTATCTTTTAGTGTTTATCTTCAATCTCTAATCCCTGAACGAAACTATTCAAGTTTGTAATTCAAACTTTAATTATCTTTTAATTCGTTCCTAAAGATTATAGCGCCTAATCTGTTGCTAACTGCACATTAATCTGTTAAAGATATAACAGATTTATGTGTCCAGTATTTTCGGGCAGGATGTCCTGGACATTGTATCCGACATCGTGGATCCTGCAGCTTCAATTCTTCATTTGACATTTTATCTTGCCTTGTGCATTGTGCAGCCCAATCTGATTCCTTGACATAATGTTAGGCATCATGTGCAGCAACTCCAGCTTTCCTTCATTGTCTAAGTGCTTATGTTTTAACAAAATTTTAGCCAATCTTTTAAAACTCAGTAAAGCTAAGCACTAACAGCACCTTACATGGCACTTTGAGACATGTGTCAACCCTTCACGTCAGTCCTGGAACAAGAGCACATACACTCAACCCTTAGCAGTCGCTCTCAAAGCTTATGTATGAAGTCCAGGAACCCACTTTGGTCATGTGCACCTTGATGTGTCCTAGCTCTGGATTTTGGTAAATACATTTGGTGCCCACCGTATTAGATGGAGTGATGCCACAAGGAGGAGATGAGAAAGCAAAAGGCTGACCATGATCAGCTAGAGGCTCATATCAGATGCCCCCAGGGCGAAAAGCACTCCACTCACACATTGCCTAAGCGCATCCAAGCGAAATCACACCACCAATGCACAATCAACACCACAGATGACTTAAGTCTTTCCCACATGCATTGTCCAGTAGGGCGGACTACTCATCGGCATCACTTCGTCCACCACATTATGGAGGCTGACATACCCTTGGGGTAGAAACCACTCAACTTTGAGCGGTATGATGAGACCACAAATCCAGATGAGCACTTGGATGCCTTCCTGACTCAGGCAAACCTATACACTAATGACGACATGATTCTATGTCTTGTCTTCCCAATGTCCCTCAAGGGGGCGACATTGACCTGGTATATGGTGGACTCTCACCTAGGTCCATAGACAGCTTCGACACCCTCGTTGAATGCTTCAATGCACAGTATGCAACTAACAGATCTCATCGCATGACCTTGGCTGCCTTGGCTAGTCTGTGACAAACATATGACAAGTCTCTTAGAAAATTTATGGATATATTTGGGCACACATTAGTTCAGATCCGAAATCTTAACCCAAAGGTAGTGTTGCATTCCATGTTCCTTGCCCTACGACCAAGAAAGTTCACGGTCTATGCAAAAAACCCCTCAGTAGCATGGACGAGTTGTGTGAATGAGCCAAAGGCTACATCCAGATGGAAGAAATGTCAAGATTCAGGAACAAAGTCAGACAAGTTAGACAAAAGCGCAACAAGCGAGAAAGAAGCACCAAGACCTACTTACATAAGTCGAACAAGAGGCGCAAGCCAAACAAGCGCTAGCCTATTCTAAAAGGACCTATATACGAGCGTTACATACACACCCCTAACAACCAATCATACTACAATTCTGGAGGAAGCTTTCAACTTAGAGGTACCCATCAGGCTACCCAGGATGAAACCTTCCAGGCTGGGGTTAGACGCAACCAAATACTATAGGTATCATCGCGATATTGCTCATAACACAAAAGACTATTGGCCCCTAAAGGACAAGATAGAAGAGCTTATACAAGTTGGGTACTTAGCCCAGTTTGTTAAAAGGCCAGACAACCACCAAGTAGGCGCAAGACCTGGAGGACAACAAGAGGAGCAGCATAGGAACCAAGAAGCAGACAGAAGAAAAGATAGAGTGGAAGACCAAGGTAGACAGAGACACCAACAATAATGGCATGAGCAACAACCTCCACAAGAACCCACCCAACAAATCAGAGGTGTAATCAACTCCATTGAAGATGGATTTTCCTATGGAGGATAGTCCAGTCAGTCCTGAAGCTCCATCTTCACGCCATTCGGGACATTGACATCAATTTTGTTGATGCACCATCACAATGAAGTCTCACTTCTATAACTTTCACGGATAAGGACCTCAAGGGTATCAACCCTGTCAACCAGGACGACCCCGTGGTTGTCTCCATCATTATTACAAACTTCATGGTGTCCAAGGTCCTCATTGATTAGGGCAGTTCCATTGATATCATGTATTGGAAAACTTTCCAGAGACTTGAGGTCTCCCCCGACATTGTCCATCCTTATGCTGGTCCACTCCTTGGCTTTGCACGAGAGAGGATAGAGACCAGAGGCTACGTGGACTTATTAACCACCTTCTGTCAAGGCAAGCTCTCCATGAACTTTGCCATAAGATATCTACTAATTGATGCAAACATATCATATTTTGCTTTGATTGGCAGGAAGACACTTAATGAGCTTGGAGCCATAGCCTCCACGCCCCATTTGAAGATGAAATTTCCTACCCTGACTAGGGAGATTGTAACTATCAAGGCATACCAAAAACAAACATGATGGTGCTATGCAGATATCCTAAAGGTAGCACCATATCCTCCCACCAGGGAGCCTGCCAAGCCTTATCCCACAGTGGCTGAAGACACTCAAGTCATGAGTGTAGGTGAATGGTCTCCAATTCGAGCCTTGCCTGTCTACCAAGCAAGCCTAAATGATGAATTCAATATAGATTTGTGAGATGACACCTCTGACAAAGGCCCAAAACCCATCGATGAGATCGTTAAGCTATAGCTCAGACCTAAACTCGGGCAGTGTACGCGGCTCAGTAGGGACCTCACCATCCATGAGCACTAGCGCATCACCGACGTGCTACACAAGAATGCATATTTGTTTGCTTAATAGTCATCTGACATGCTGGGAATCCATCCCAGCATAATCTACCACAAACTTTCCATCTTCCTATAGGCCAAACCGATATCATAGAAGAAAAGAAAGATGAGAGAAGAACGACACAAAATTGTCAGAGAAGAAGTGGAAAAACTCCTCAATGCAAATCTCATCAGAGAAGCCAAGTGCTCCACTTGACTCGCCAATGTCGTCATGGTTAAAAAGGCCAACAACAAATGGTGAATATGCACCGACTACATTGATTTGAATAGGGCATGCCCTAAAGATGCATACCCTCTACCCAACATTGATAGGCTAGTCAATGAAGCGTTTGGGTTCCAAGTGCTAAGCTTCTTGGATGCTTACTCCAGATACAACTAGATTAGGATGCAAGCTCCAAAGGAGGCGAAGATGACATTTATCACTAAAGATACCAACTTTTGCTAAAGGGCTATGCCCTTTCAGCCTAAAAAATGTAGACGCTACATACCAATGACTGATGGACCGAGTCTTTAAACAACAAATAAGACAAAACATCAAGGTATATGTGGACAACGTTGGCGGTAAGTCTCGAAGCATAGTCCAACATGTGGCAGATCTGCAAGAAGTCTTCAAGGAACTTTACAAGTATGACATGCGCCTCAACCCTGAAAAATGTACTTTCGGGGTAGGCAGAGGCAAGTTCCTCGACTTCATGATCACTCACCAAGGGATTGAAGCCAACCCTAACAAATGCCCTACCATACTAGAGATGCACAGCCCGACCAACATCCAAGAAGTCTAGAAGCTGAACGATACGCTAGCATCCCTTTTTAGGTTCCTCTTGAAGCTCGCCGAAAAGGCGAAGCCGTTTTACAAACTACTCAAGAAAATTGATCCTTTCCAATGGGATGAAACTTACAAAGAATCTTTCTTGGCTTTCAAGAAGACTATAGCCACACCACCAGTTTTGAGCCGACCCAGGCCAAGAGTACCCGCTACTCCCGTCTCTCTTAGTAGTTGACGAAGTCGTTAGCTCAACCATCATACAAGAGGAAGGGAAGCACCATCACCTTATCTATTTCACTAGCTGCATACTCTATAACACCGAGAAATGCTACTAAATGATAGAAAAGGTGGCGCTAGCACTCATTACCTTGGCCTGACGACTCAGGCCCTACTTCCATCAAAACGAACTATCCCATTAAGCAAGTTTTGTGAAAGCTTGAAGTCATTCGAAGAATGGTGGCTTGGTCCATAGAACTTTTAGAGTTTGATATTCAGTATAAACCTCACGACCCCATTAAGACACAATTTATGTCTGACTTTCTAGCAGAATTCACTAGAAATGACACATCCACCCCAGAATGGTGGATCCTTTATGTTGATGGTGCATCCAACTTTAGAGCAAGCCCTGAAGCTCAACTTTAGAGCCTCAAACAACCAGGAAGAGTATGAGGCCCTCATTGTAAGTCTGAAGCTAGCAAGAAAAGTCAGAGCTAAGAAGCTATGATGTTACATAGACTCCCAGCTTGTCTAAGGACAACTTGCTAACATATATCAGACCAAGGAAATAATGTTGCTTAAGTACTATCACATTGTGAAGACTTTTATTGACAACTTCAAATTTTTCAAAATGTACTACATTCTCAGGGAGAGCAATACCAGACCAAACCTGCTCTCCAAGCTAGCCAACACCAAAAAGGCTAGACACCTCAAGACTATCATCCAGGAGACATTCCAAACTCCCACCATAGATGCTAAGGAAATTATGGTCGGAGAAGAGGAGGAACCAAACTGGATGACCGCCTACAAGAACTTCCTAATTCGGGGGGAACTACCACCAAACGAGGACAAAGCCCAATGCCTCAAACAGAAGGCCAGCTACTACGTCACCCTTGATGACAAACTATTCAAAAGAGGGCTGACAACACCCTTGTTAAAATTCCTAAACAGTCAATAGGCAGACTACGTCATGAGAGAACTTCACGAAGGGATCTACGGTGTCCACACTAGAGGATGCTCGCTTGCCAACAAAGTGGTGCGAGCTGGCTACTACTAGCCAACACTCAAGGTAGACACCCTCAAATTTACTAGGAGGTGCAGACGATGCCAAGAGTTTACTGACGTGCCACACACCCCTCCTGACAATCTCCACAGTCTGAGCTCCTATTGGCCCTTTGCCATGTAAGGAATGGACATACTGGAACCACTGCCAAAGGCCCTAGGAGCATTCAAAAACGTACTGGTAGCCATTGATTACTTCACTGAATGGATAAAGGCAAGACCACTACGGGAAATTACGGCCAACAAGGTGGAGAAATTCACCAGGAAACACGTCACCCGCAGGTACAACCTCCCATACACCATTATCTTGGATAACGACACTCAATTCAAAGCTTAGACTTACGAAGACTTCCTGACAAGGCTAGTAATCAAGCACCTAGTCATATTTGCCGAACATCCTCAGACCTACAGTCAGGCAGAGGCAGCTAACAGAGTCATCCTTTGGGCCCTGCATGCTAGACTCGACATGTCTAAGGGTCTATGGAAAGAGAAGCTCGCCAGTATACTCTTGACCTACCACTGTTCACCCCAGACAGCAACCAATGAAACACATTACCGACTCATATAGCACACATGCCATGATCCCCGTGGATGTCAGGGAACCCTCGACAAGGAGACTACTATTCCAGCAACAACAAAATGAAGAAACTATAAGGGTAGAACCCTATGATCTTTTCAAAGTTTTCTTATCAAGATAAGAACATCCATAGCCATATCTCCAAGGCTTTTAAAACCCAAGGAACACCCTTGGTGAGCCCTCTTTCTAGTACAAAGTCTCCAATATGTGTCACTCATAGTGAGTGACATGTATGCAAGAGTACTCCATTAAGTCTCCAGTACGTGTCGCCCATAGCGAGTGACATGTATGCAGGAGCACGCCACTAAGTCTCCAATACTTGTCACCCATAGTGAGTGACATGTATGCAAGAGCCCGCCACTAAGACTCCAGTACATGTCACCCACAAAGAGTGACATGTGCCAGACCTTAATTTCATCCGGGTATAATGTGTTTATCATTGCCAATCAAATTACGGTGGTTGGCACCGGTTACAGTGCAAGGCCAAGGGGTCGCTCAGGGTTTTGAAGGTTGTTTGTTAGATCCAGAAGCAAAGCCACAAGGAAGGGAAAAATGGTTTTTTCATGAAGATTTTTTACCCTAAATTCTCCTAGGCTAGCATCTAGCTCGCTTGGGCTAAGAGAAAACTTGAGCCCTAAGCAAGCCACTCACCTGGGCAAGCTGATGCCTTCAACCTTAAGCAAGCAACTTGCTTGGGCGAGTTTCCCTTGCACCAAATGGCTTTTTCTATAAATAGCCATGCATGGGAAGAGGGAAAAGGGTTAAGAGGCCAAGAAAGAGAGAGAAAACACAAAAAAGAAGGAGAAGAGAAAAAATGGAGTGGAGGTGCTGCAAAATTGTGTCCGTGGATCGTTTCCTTCGTCAGTCCTCTTGTTAGTCTTGTGCTATGCGCAACAATTGGTTAGTTTTTCTTAAAGACTTTGTGTAATCTTTTATACCCTTGGGGGTCCCTTTTGATATTATGTATGTATTAATCTTTTCTACTTATTATTGGTCATTTCATTCTACCCGTAATGCTTGATCCTAGTTGATCACTAGTGTCATGAAATTGGATTTTAAGTGAGACCGGAAGGTAATCTTAAAATCATGAGAATAACGTTTTGATTGCAAAAAGCATGAGAATAAAATTGTAATGCTCGGGTATTTATTGCATATGCGAGGGATCGATATTCAGTAAGTATTCTAAGGTTCCAAGTGTGAGGGATCGACTTGGGATAACTATGTGTGCATCAATAATGTTAGAGAATGATTTCTATATGGTATGAACAATCAAATCCAATCCTATATTTCTTGAATTAATTTAAATTCATTTCCATTAGTTACGTATTTTTGACCCACTAAATTTCGTTATTTTTTTTCCCGTAATTTACAATTTCTGACGCATTAAATTCCGTTATTTCTGGTATTTTCCGTTATTCCTGCGATTCTATTATGTTTACTTTCTTTTACTTTAAGTTGCCACACTGAGTCTTAGACTTGCTTGGTAATTCTCCTAGAACACTTTGTTGTTGTAGCGCTCGACGCTGGGTCTTGGACTCACTCAGAGATATTCATCATATTCGTAATAGGTGGATACGAAGGATATCTGACCAATGAACAAAACCAAATAAAAAAGATACCAATTCACAACCAAAATTATTCTCGTCAAATATCACTTGAGATTGTTTCAAGGTCTAATGCCTTAACAACTTTTCTTTTGTAATTAAGACAAATCTCTCAAAAAAGATAAAATCAGTTTAACACAGAAACATTTTTTTTGTAAAGAACTACGTAGGTCTGATTTCCTCATTGCACTTGGGGATATGTAGGAGTAAGGACAACACCCTTGTCGATTCGAAAACAAAAAAACACAAAAGATTTCAACACTCTTGGAAAAATAAATAATTCTGAAGTCACGTTATTTTTATTGGACACTCGATTAAAGACTGTCGTTCTTTGTGATGGGCGTGTGGGGTGCTACCACCTTCCCTATGCGTAAACAACTCCCAAACCCCTCCTTTTTAAAATTTGCAGACCTTCTTTTTGGGTTTTCTAACATTTCTCTCAAATAAGTTTTGGTGGCGACTCCTACTCATTTTATTTATAGAAGACTAATGGCACTCCATTATTTTCTTTCGTTGTCCTATCGTGCCCTAGGTTGCGACAACATGTATGCAAGAGTACTCCATCAAGTCTTCAGTACGTGTCACCCAAAATGACTGACATGTATGCAAAAGCACAACACCAGGCCCCTAGTACGTGTCACTTCATAAGTGCCATATATGCAAGAGCACCATGTCTCTAGTGCGTGCCCTTTATAAGTGTCATGTATGCAAGAGTACCACACCTCCAGTACATGTCGCCCACAATGAGTGACATGTAAGCATGAGCACGCTACCATGACTCCAGTACATGTCACTCACAACGAGTTACATGTACGCACGAGCACACTACTATGACTCCAAACATGTCACCCACAGTGAGTGACATATACGCACGAGCACACTACCATGTCTCCAGTATGTACCAATTCGTAAGTGACATGTATGGAAGAGCATGCCATTAAGTCTCCAGTATATGCCACCCATGGCGAGTGACATGTATGCAAGAGCACACCACCATGTCTCCAATATTTGCCACTTCCTAAGTGACACGTATACAAGAACATGCCATTAAGTGTCCAGTATATGCTACCCACGACGAGTGACATGTATGCAAGAGCACATCACCATGTCTCCAGTATGTGCCATTTTGTAAGTGACACGTATGCGAGAGCACACCATTACGTCTCCAATACATGCCACCCATGACGAGTGATATGTATGCAAAAGCACAACACATGCGCTGCATATAAGACTCTTCAAACCCAAGCTCTACATAGGTTCACAAAATCCAAGGCTCATCTCCTATAAGCCTTGACGTAGCCTCATAGGCTTGACAAAACCCAGGGCAACACACATCTCCAGTCCAAGGCTTGACAAACCCAAGGTTCACCCTTGGTGAGTCATTTCTATTACTAAGTTCCATCTCCATAGGAACTCAAGGTATGTAAGGTCTACCCTTGATGATCTTCTCTATTCCAAATTTTTATCTATGCAGGAATACAAGTATATAAAAAACCCAAGGTCCACCCTTGGTACACATTCTTGCAAAATCCAAGGTCTACCTTCGGTTTGTACTCCTACAAAGCCCAAGGCATCCCCTTGGTTTGCTCACTCGCAACAACTATGATGACCATCGCCAAAGGTCCAAGTTTAACAACATGAATTACACTAGACTATTTGGCAAGATCTTCAATCAGGTGGAAGCAATACTTCCTCCTCATAACTATCAGAGGAGAAGCTTTGGAGGTCAAAACAACCCGTCACCAAATTGAGTGATAAGACCTTCAATCAGATATAGCTCATACTTACTCCTCATAACCATCAAAGGAGAAACTCAGCATGTCAAGTGACCTACCCCCACACTGGTTGGCAAGACCTTCAACCAAGGACAAGTCAAACATACTCCTCACAACCATCAGGGTTGAAGCTTTGCAAAGCAGAAGGAAGCCCTACCAGATGGGTGACAAGATCTTTAACCAAATTGAAATTAAACTTGAGATGATTTCATGTCATCTACTTTTTACAAGACCACCACGATCCTACCTCTACATTGACAAGGTCTTGCTTCCTGCACCATAAAAATTCCATACTTATCATCACGACGGCCTATTTATACTACCACAAGTATGGAGCATTACATTGAGAAAGGCAACATACATCACATGCACATAAGACTTACATAAATGGTGCAAAATTCATCATCGAAGGAAAGCATGTGCAATGAAGAAAAATAAAAATAATTGTCATAGTTAAAAGGCATGTACGACTAAAATTCCAATAATGAAGAAAATAAGAAAAATAAAGACAAAGATAGCCTAAATATGGGCATCATCGTCTTACTCCTCAGCACCCCGCTCCTCATCAACAGCCTCCTTCTCCACAGCAATTTCCTCCTGGTCAAGCAGAACACTGTCCTTCACATCCTTGAAAGGGTAAAGAGACCCAAGTCAAGGTCCTTGGCAAAGAACCCAGCATGCCTAATGGCCTTGCTGAAGCCCTTTTCGTACTTCTCCATAGCCTCCTTCTTGTAAATGAGCAGCTCCTCCTCAAGCTCTTTGCTGGCCTCCCTCTCCTTAGTAGCCTACAACTTGTACTTCTCAAGTCTGAACTCCAACTCCTTAAGCATGGCCTCTAAATCAGCAACCACTTTTTCAAGCTCGTCCTTCTTCGCCGCAATGCCCTCCACCTTGCTAGACAGGTTCTTTTTCTCTACCCACAAGTCCTTGTAGCATTTGAACAATTCATCACCATCCAACTTGGTGCACAAAAACTTGGCCAACACACCGCGCAACTTTTGAAGTTTGACCTTACGACCTCAGCAAAGGAGATGGTGGAATCCATAGTGTTTTGCACCCCAGCCAACCCAATCAAACTTTTGTCGAAGGCCAACACAAAGCCAGTCGGGGTCTTTTGATCTAGCCTGTAACTTGCACGCCACAATGAGTCAACATCGTTGGAGGTGTACAGGTGATCTAATGAGACACAAGGGCAAGAAGACGAGGAAGGTGACACCATCACCATACAGTAGAGGGTGGAACCGGTGGAGTTGAAGAAGGAGGAGGCGGAACTATTGGAGCACTAATAGTCGCCACAACAGCACTCAACAAGGGTGTAGTGACGGTGGACGGTGAAACCACTATAGGACCAACCAAAGTGATTGGCACAATAACAACAACAACAGAAGTGGCCTACTAAGCAACAATAGTAGGAGAATATGAAGGAACAGGAGTAGTAGTATCAGCAGCAAGAGCCTCGATGACCGGTGGAGCTAGAGGCACATCCTGCACGATCGAAGGGCAACCCGCACCGAGCGTTAACCTTGCAGCCTGCCTCAGGGCATGAAGGCTCATAGGGGTCTTTGACTTTTTACAGCCAGACGACCCAATACCTTCATCTCGTTCCTCTTTGCCAAAATAGAGGAAGGAGTGCTAGAGGTGACCTCAGCAACAATAACAATAGAGCTAACCTCACCAGTAAGTTGACCCCTTTGTCAAACAACAAGAGTAGCAGCAAACAGAGGCAGAGTCCCACCCGCAAGTCTGACCTACTTCATGAGTGGCCTCAAGGTGAAGTCACCCACAATACCTACAAAACAAGCAACAACCACACAAACAAGTGTTAGTTTCGGCCAACACCGACCTCAGACACAAAAGAGGACAAGGTTATGCACTTTACCATCCAAGGCAATGAGGGGATTGCTCACCAAGGGAAGAGATAGAATGGCTGGCGCGTCCAGCGAGGCAGGCAACTGCTCTAAAATAGCCTTGTCGACCTTTTCCACAAGGGTCAATAGATCCTCGTCAAACGACTTAAACTAAGTAGGATTAAACTGCTAGTAGAACAGGAAGCAGAGCTTCCTATCCCTATAAAACATTAGTGGCAAACCATCAACCATGACATCAGTAGCCAGGACCTTAAAGAAATGGTCCTTAAAGCAGCGAAAGACGTTTGAGTCAAACTCAAATAACTTCTTGGACACGCTGTTGAAGGATACCCAACCAATCTTGCTAGGCAACTGCCCGATGCCGCCCTCAAGAAGGGAAAGTCATCAATCCTGCAAGCCTAAACGGCTAATGTGCAGGAGTCCTCAAGGCTTGCTAGCTTCACCTGACGTTGAAGAGCAACAACACTCGCCATAGAGGTGAGAGAGGACTTATATTTCAGAACATCATCCCTCACCCACTCACAGCTAGCGATGGCAGGTTGGGATGATAGCGACCCAACGCTATGGCTACGTTGCACGAAAGTGGACACCCTAACATCTCCACCACCACTACCTCTCCTCACACCCCCAGAAGCAGAAGGGGGAAGGATTAGAGTAACTAGGAAAAGCTCCCTAGAAGCAATGGAAGGTCACATCTTCCCGTGAGGGTGAGAAATGTCCCCACCAGAACGGTGTGAAGCCCTTACCCTCTCCGAAGAAAAGGACTTGTTGTCGGAGGCACCATGATGAGTATCCTCCGATGAGGAAGCGCCAATAGAAATGACCTCCCGGTTCATCATGGGTTGCTCAATCATGTCCCCAGAATCACTACCACCCATGTCAATGGTAGAGTTAGATAAGAATGAAGACATTGTGGAAGACGAAATACCTTGAAGAAGCAAAGAAAATGAACAGAGGAAAAAGGAGAATCACAAAAAGCAAGTAAGGAAGCAAGAAATTGAAGTAACAGTGACCCAAGAGCAAACATCCACTCTATTTAAAATTTTGCACCACGATGCACCCCACTCCGCCATGCACGAACCACATCTCCGGTATGTGTTCACTCATCAAGTGACACATTTTCAAGAATACTATGCGTGCGCTGCACATGCCTGTAGCAGCAAACAGAATGTAACATCTGTCTTCAATGCACTCTCTAGTGGTCAGAAAATGGTATAGTTGTCAAATCTATATATTTCCCTCACTTGAAATGCCAAAGACATGTCTATCCCAGACAACTTGACAGAAACAACACGAACAATACTTGTCTAGGCTCGGGGGTTTGACAAGCCACATCAACCTGCAATTCTCTCACCTATTGAAGTTACCACATCGGACATTGGAAAACACTCGTCCATACCTAGGGGCTCGACAAACTCATCACCCTCTACTTGTTAAGACTACTACCCTGAACATTAGATACTTTCCCTCGACATGGGACAATCTCCTTCGCCACTAGACAATCTCTTTCACCCACAAGCTGGCTTAGAGCTTGGGGGGCTTATGTACTATCCAGGGTCCATAAAATACATGTGACACCTTACATGACACTCTGAGACATGTGTTGACCATCCACGTCAGCCCTAGAACAGGAGCACGGACGCTTGATCCTTAGCAGTCGGGCTCCCTAATTGGAAGTTTATCTCTAAACTATTAATTATCTATAAGTTGGGAATTATCTGTAAAAGCTATAACAACCCCTACAAACAAGGACCCATAGCTACGCTTCACTCCTATAAATACCAAGTTCCATCGAAACTTCAACACATCTTACACACTCCAACACACGAGTAACACGCTTGTGCGCATCAATCTCTCTCTCTATTGCTCACTCGAGCTTAAATATATGCATATACTTGCTTTATTCTCCTTACTCATATACTTACTTGAGCGTCACAATCCTTTGTTTTGCAGGTCCCCCCTCCTGTCCTCTTGATAAAGGTCACTCTCAAAGCCGAAGTGTGAAGTCTAGGAGCCCACTTTGGCCATGTCCACCCTAACGTGTCCTAGTTCCGGATTTTGGTAAGTACAAAAGGTAATATTTATGTGGATAAAAAAAGAAGAGGAAAAAGGTTATGGTTTTATTGGATAAAAAAATTGTGGCTTTTGTTTAAATAAATTCGTTGTGGCTTTCTCATAATCACTAAGTTTTTTTTGTTTATTTTATCTTTTTAGTTTGGAATATAAAATAAAAATGATAATGCAAAAGGTTGAAAAAATATTTGTTTCCAAGTTTAATTCATTCATATTGAGGTTTCAAATAAAAATAACTCTTTTAACCCATGCAATGGTTTGTGATATTAATTGAGTAGCAATTTTACCTTTAATGTTACTTAAACTATAAAAGTTCACAGAATAGTCATTTGCTATCTTAAACTTTGTGCATGGATTTATTTTTTGATAAAAATAAATAAAAGTGTTCTTTTTATAAAATAATAAAAATAAAACATTTTATTGGGGTAAAGTAAATATTTATAATTATAAACTTACGTAATTTTGTGTAATTAATTATAGGTACTATTTTTTATCGGGTGTTGTAGGGTGCTAATATCTTTCCTACACGTTATTGAATCCCAAACCTATTTTTGGTTTCAAAGGCCATTCATTTTTTGAAGGGTTTTCCAAATTTTTTCCCCTCAAGATAAAAATATTAGTGGCAACTCCGTGTTTTAATGATTTTTATGCTGCTCCTAGCACACTCCCAGTTTCGATAGATGGTGATTCCATTGGGGACTTTAAGAGTTGGGCCTTAAATAATTAATTGCATAAAACTATGATTTTATATAAAAAAATTTATCCCTTTCTTTCTTTTGAATTCATTTTGTTGTAAATATTGTCCT
Source organism: Glycine max (assembly GCF_000004515.6). Lineage (NCBI taxonomy): Eukaryota > Viridiplantae > Streptophyta > Magnoliopsida > Fabales > Fabaceae > Glycine > Glycine max. The sequence continues at coordinate 45,723,483 of NC_038254.2, read as the reverse complement.
TTATATTATTTATATTTTTTGGTGTAAATATGGTTTGTGTTAACCTTAGACTAGAAGATTATTATTTTTGTATATATCTGTATTTTGTTATGTTCCTTGTGCAGATTGGGGTAATTTTTAGGGTCACATGTTTGTATGTTCCCCACACACATGCCATAGTAACTTGCCTCACACACTTTTTGGGGCTCTATACCAAAGCCTATGTGAGCCTAGGAGTTGAAGGAACCTCGAGGATTGTTAATGAGGGGCTTGATGCCCACTTAATAGTGGTTGAGTTACTACTCAGATTGTTACCGATATCATGTGTCTCTCATATTGAAATGGCATTTTCCCTTCTTATGGTTGATTCATTGGCTGGATCTTTGTGTGTGTGATAAGGGTAATCTAGGAGCCAATAAATCTTTAGGAATCTAGAACCACCCATGAAACTTTGCACTAATAGGTGGACTTAGTGACCTCCCAAGATTATGGCCATAACCTTTAAGGAATATCCTACCCTAGGTTTTAACCTTAATAAGTCACACGGGGAATGTACTACTTATTCTTCATCATAACATGCAATTAGCAATAACATGTTAATATTTTCATGCATAACATGCATTTCCTTCTACATCTAATGTTAGTCTTTCTAGTCTTTAAGTTTTCTAAGAATAAATTCATGCAATTCAAAAAAAAAAAAAAGAGGAAAAGGTACATTCATGCATACATGCTTACCAGGAGCATCTAGATTACATCCGTTTATGTATATCTCCTTTTACTAAATATTTTTAATAAGAATAGACAAACTTGATAGTTTTCAAATGGAGGAGATTCAAAGTCATACTAGCAATGCAACAAGGCCTCCTAAAACCATGATGATTGGTGTACTGAAAAATGACCTTCTAAGAATAAATCAGATTCATCAAAATATGACAAAAGAAGCATGTTTGAATTTTGAGAAGTATAGGCAAATTCTAGACCTATTGTTGATCTCCGTTGAAGCCTCAATACTAAGTGATCTACCTCAATTTAAAATTAACAAATAAAAAGGAAAATATTTACAACAAAATAAATTCAACAAAAAAAAGAGAAGAAAAGGTACATTCATGCATACATGCAAACTAGAAGCATGTATATTGCACCCGTTTATGTATATCTCATCTCACTAATTATTTTTGTTAGGAATAGACAAACTTGATAGTGTTCAAAATGGTGGAGATTCAAAGTCATACTAGCAATGGAACAAGGCCTCCTAAAAGCATGAGGATTGATGTACTAAAAAAGACCTTCTAAGAATAAATTAGATTCGTCAAAAGATGACAAAGGAAGTATGTTTGAATTTCAAGAAGAAGTACGAATGGATTCTAGACCTATTGTTTATCTTTGTTGAAGCCCCCAACACTAAGTGCTCTAGCTTAATTTTGGAGTTTAAATATGAGATGCTTTGAACTACTAACCTTGGACCCTGTACCAACAATAGAAGACTATGACATCATGTTGAAGTTGCTTGCCAAAGAAAAGGCAAGGGTTTATCTTTATAAGGGAAGCTACAACAAGAAGGTTATCGAATTGATTGGGTTGTCAATGGATCGAGTGGAGTTTAAAAGTAAGGGATCAGTGTGAGGAAACCTTCCTAGAAGTCCACTTGGAGATTCTAGCCTAAAAGACAGATTAGAAACACTTTAATACAACTTTAGCATTACTTCTATATGTGTTGATTTTATTCCTATTCACATTAGGCATGGTCAATCAGGCAACTATGGATGTGTTCTTTGCTTATGAAACACAAGGAACAAATGCAATTCTAGCTATTTTAGTGGATAATTTCCCTTACATGGAGGTATGCCATCAGAAGAAGAGTTGGATGCTACGATGTTGTAATCATTTGTTGTACATTTGAACTGTAACCCATTTGTATGCATCCAATCACATGGGTCGCATGCCAGATCCTTTACAAAGTTTTCATCACATTCCAATTAATAAACAAAAAGCTTCTGAGTGGAAGAAGGATTTCTCTAGATTTGATGCAGAGTTTTTTCCATGGGTATATCCTTGGTATCATTCCATGAATACGATCTTTATTTGTGGGAATTTTTCAAGTGTGCCCTTGATAGGGCCAAGAGGATGTGTATCATACACCCTAACAATAGCTCTAAGATAACTCAAATAGACTCAAGGTGTGCCCAGGACAGAAGAGTTAGGAGGTCTAAGTGTCCAATATGTTCTAGGTGATGGTAATAGGCAACAAGCAGAAGTTAAAACAGCTTAGGAGATGTTAAAAAGAAATGGGGGAAAGAGCTTGGAAAGTCTTGTGTGGCTGCATTTCTAGAGTATAAGGAATAGAGAAAGGCTAGAGGAATCCCTATTTGTAAAGAAGTCTCACATGGAGATAGTTCATCTCATGAATCTAGCCGAGCATTGGCTTCTTTGAGTTCTTAATTGGAAATTTTGAAAGCTCAAATGAGGTTGATGGAAGAAAGAGAGGAACATTTGAAAACATAAATAGAAATCCTCAAGAGGCAATGCCAAAAGAAAGACATGGAGATTGGGAAACCAAAAAGAGGATGGCACTGATGCCTATGAAAATTTTGTTCATGCAAAAAAGACGAGGAAAGAGAAGGAGGAAGAAATTGCTCTATCTAGAATGAAAGAAATGGAAGAAAACATTGAAGCAATGGGAAGGGAAATAGCTAAGGTTCAAAAATAAAAAAAGAGCTTGAGTCCAATAGTCGAGAACAAGAACAAATGGTATAAAGTCTAAATGAAGATCTAACTAAGATGCAAATTGAAGCTAAAGGTTGTGGAATCTAGACAAAGACTATTTTGAAGCACTCATGCAAGCTAATAAGAATGAGCAGCTATTTACTTATAAATTAAAAAAGTTGACAATAAAGCATGACAAATTGAAGTCTGATGTTGATGGATTACATTTGGTTGTTAAACACCATTGTGAAAAGAAAAAGGAATGGACGAAATCCTGCGAAGATATGACAGATTTTTTTCAACGCCATGTTGTGAGCTTGGAAACACAAATCCATGAAGTAAACAAGGAGATCAACTTGAATCATGAAATAAAGCTTCCTTGGAAGGTTTTCAAGCTAGAGAAATATTGCCAAAATCTAAGTAGGAGCCTCATGTAGACTGAGATACAATGTCATGTACTTTTTCAGATGCATTCTAAGCAAATACTATATTTCAAAGTTGATATGAAATAAAATGAGGTCAAATTTTGTGCTCTGCTCAATACTGATTTTGCTGTAGACATTAACCCATTGAGGAGAAAATCCTTCCTTGGGTAATTGTCAATCACATTTCTATCCTGAGATAATTGGCCTTGCTTTGAAATGTGGGGTTTACCTTGCATTGCTAGTAGAAAAAACTTCACCTATTTTGGAGCAAATACTCCCTTGGAATAAGTGTTAACCACATGGCAACCTAAGAAGAAGCATACCTTTAGTGCCAAGATGTGGGGAATCTCCTTCAAATATTGAACACTAATTGGCTTCTTTTACTAGAAAATTGCTGCCTTTTCTTTCTTTATCCTTGAGTGAATAGGCAATTTAGTCCCTGAGATTGTATCCATTTTGCATATTAGTCCCTAACTTAATGTTAAATTCAAAATAGTCCCTATCTTTGCATAAGTGTTGCAAAATAGTCCTTCCGTTAAATTTTAAAGTAACGCTGTTGGTGAGGTCAATTTTAATGCCACGTTGACTATCCAACGTGGCACTAAAGGATGACGTGGCATGGCACGTGGACGTGCCTCCTAAAAGATGTCACGTCATTTGATAATAACAAAATGAGTAAATAGGCAATTTAGTCCCTGGCTTTGTACCCCTGTTGCATATTAGTCCCTAACTTAATGAAAAATTCAAAATAGTCCCTATCTTTTGGATAAGTGTTGCAAAATAGTCCCTAACTTAAAAGATGCTAGAAATCGTGCTTAAAGTGTCCATGCATTGCGAAGGTTGTGTCTTGCATGATTTCTGGCGGTGCAGATTCCTCCTTTGATTCCTTGTCATCTTTTGATTCCTCTGGTTTTTTCTCTTCTTCTTTCTTTTCTTCTTCCTATGCTTTTTTCTCCTCCACTTTGTTTTCCTCTGGTTTTTTCTCTTCCTATTCAGAACACACAAAAAATCAGAACTCAGAATGATACATTGATGGTAATTGAAGAAAAACAAAAGAAGAAAAGAGAATGGTTATGCAGGCCTCGCCCATTGGTGTTGACGGCTACAGAGATAAGGTTGTTGCTATGGATTTTTGGTTCTTTTTATTTGTGCAAGTGTGTGTGGGTTCTTTTTTGTATATATGCCTCAATTGGTTTAGAACAATCAGATTTGAAGAAGCCACTCATTCTATCATCATCAAATGACGTGGCACTAAAATTGACCTCACTAACAGTGTTACTTTAAAATTTAACGGAAGGACTATTTTGCAACACTTATGCAAAAGATAGGGACTATTTTGAATTTTTCATTAAGTTAGGGACTAATATGCAACAGGGGTACAAAGTCAGGGACTAAATTGCCTATTTACTCATTTTGTTATCATCAAATGATGTGGCATCTTTTAAGAGGCACGTTCACATGTCATGCCACGTCATCCTTTAGTGCCACGTTGGATAGTCCACGTGGCACTAAAATTGACCTCACTAACAGCGTTACTTTAAAATTTAACGGAAGGACTATTTTGCAACACTTATGCAAAGATAGGGACTATTTTAAATTTAATATTAAGTTAGGGACTAATATGCAAAATGGGTACAATCTCAGGGACTAAATTGCATATTCACTCCTTTATCCTCACATTTTTTTTTCTTTTACAGAGAAGAGGACGATAAATCAATAAGGAAAATTGTTCCCTTGACATCCTTATAGGACACGTTCCCAGGAAAATATCATGGATGAGTTGGAATAACGTAACAAGGAGTTAAGGAATGCACCAATCAGATGGCGGCCATTCTAGAGGCATTACAAGCTTTGGAAAAGAAAAGCTTTGAAAGGACCCCTTCAATGAGTAAAGAAGAACAAACTATCACCCTAAGTCAGCCACAACCATAAGCATCAATGGTGCCCTTGACCTTACATTTCAACAAAATTGCATAACATATTGATTCTCCAAAAGTCCAATGGCCACCATACGACCTTCCACCCAACTATACACCTCTAACCATGGCAAATTTTTCAGAAAGTGACCCACTAATGACTCAGCAGCTAGTGGTGCAACAATAGGCTCAACCGCAGATCTTGTTCAGAACATGTCTCAGCCCCAAAATAATAACCTTGCTTCTCAAGGAAATTCTTTGAACTATCAAGACACTACAAACACCCATCAAGTGGTAGGGTAGGGGGGTTTCAACCAGCACCTTCTAGTGAGCAGGTTTAGTTCAAAGAAAAATTACAAATGTTGGAAGAGAGGCTAAAGGCTGTTGAAGGTAGAAGTTATGACATCAGAGATGTTGTTGATCTCTGCTTGGTTCCAGATAAAGTAATTGCCCCCGAATTTAAAGGTCTAGAGTTTCATAAGAACAAAGAAACTAGTTTCCTAAAGAGACATCTAACTATGTATTGTATCAATATGGCAACACATGAACATGATGATAAGTTACTCATTCATTGCTTCTAAGACTGCTTAACCGGGGCAACTTTAAATTGGTGCATGCATCTTAAGTGGGCCCATATTTTCACTTGGAAAGATTTAGCTTATTCTTTCCTTTAGCAGTATAAGTATAACATTGACATGACCCTAGATAGGTTTGACTTACATGGTCTGTTCACTGGTCCTCCTTCTTTCTCCATGTTCATCAGAATTTATCTCCCTAGATCTCACTCAGTGATTTAGAGTGCCCGCTCTGATACCAATTGAAATTCTGATACTGAGGACAGATGTCGTACAGGATGTCACGACATCCCGCTTCAGAACATGCAGATTATATATGACAGTATGAACAGATTAAACAAGTAAATAACACAAGAGAATTGTTAACCCAGTTCGGTGCAACGTCACCTACATCTGGGGGCTACCAAGCCAGGGAGGAAATCCACTAGAATAGTATTAGTTCGAAGATCTAACAGCCACTGTATACAACCTTCTCACCTAATCACTACCCATGCAACTTCTACCTAAGAGCCACTCTTAGATATGAGAACCCCTCTCACTCCCTCTCAATCACTCACCCGTGTTTACAAACAAATCAAAGACACACCAGAGATTGCTCTCTGAACAATAGAGATCAACTCTACACACTCAGGTCCAACACTTGATGTTAGGGTAACATCAAGGTGGCTCACAAAACACTCAAGTCCCAAAACTCAAAAAATAACTCTTCAATCTCGGACTTGGTGAAAAACCCGTGCAGCCTTCATGTTTATATAGCAGTGTACGTATCTGGGCTGCAACAACTTGCGCTGGATAAGATCTATCATTCTCCTGAAAAATCTGCACTTAAAGATCTAAAAGATAAAGTTTGATCTTTTAGTTTTTATCTTTAATCTTTAATCCCTGAACGAACTATTCAAGTTTGTAATTCGAACTTTAATTATCTTTTAATTCGTTCCTAAAGATAGATCGCCTAATCTGTTGCTGACTGCACATTAATCTGTTAAAGGTATAACAGATTTATGTGTCCAGTATTTTCGGGCAGGATGTCCTGGACATTGTATCCGACATCGTGGATCCTGCAGCTTCAATTCTTCATTTGACATTTTATCTTGCCTTGTGCATTGTGCAGCCCGATCTGATTCCTTGACATAATGTTAGACATCATGTGCAGCAACTCCAGCTTTCCTTCATTGTCTAAGTGCTTATGTTTTAACAAAATTTTAGCCAATCTTTTAAAACTCAGTAAAGCTAAGCACTAACAACAATGCTCATATTTATTGATACTTTGTGAGCACTTTTCAATGATAAGATGATTGGAAGCATTTCCTCTAATTTCTCGGATGTAGTTGTCATTAGGGAAAGGGTGGAGAATGGCATGAGGAGTGGGAAGATCACTCTTGATTCTTCTAGAACAATAGGCACAAATAAACCCTCTGGTTGGCCAGGGAAGAAAAAGGATGGAGATGTGAATATGGTGACATTTAACTCCCCAGGGACACCTAGCTACAGACCCTCTCAATTGTCATTCCATACGATGACATACCCACACATCATCATTATCTCATAATCTTTCCACCCAGCCTCACCCGCTTCACCCATGACTCAGACTTCGCCGACAACGTCTTCCCCGAGACCTCCTTATTCCTATCAATCATGGAACAAAAATAGACCATAAAACACTCTAGACCATAAGACAGTCCAATTTGACCTCATTCCCATGTCTTATACTAAGTTGTTGCCTCCCTTACTTCAAAATGGATTGGTAGCACCTAGCCCAATGAAACCCGTAGAACCACCTTGTCCCAGGGGATATGATGCTAATGCCAATTATGATTAGCAGGCAAGGATTCTTGGTCATTTCACAAAAAGTTGTGATGAATTTGATTAAGGCAGGATGACTAAACTTCAAGGAGGACAATCCTAACATTTAGAGTAATCCTTTACTAGGTCATCGAGGTCCATTCGTTAATGCTATTGAAGAAGGTGTAGCACAACCCATGAGATTGAGGCTAGGGGATGTGAAACCCCATTGAAGATCATTTTTTTGGAGAAATGCACAAATTTGGAATGATTAAAGGAAGCTTTAAAGGAGATATGGGGTGTGGGTTACACCCTGGGGAAAATCATATAATAGAGGAATGTGATAAATTAAAGATGATTTTGAAAGACTTGATGGATAAGAAATTGGTATAGGTTGATAAATGTCAAATTTACTGGATTTTCATATGCATTTTGTGACGTTTATTAACATTTTAGATAACTTTAGGCCTTGTTTTGAATCAGCTTTAAATTCAGTTTTTACTTTGTCCTAGCTAGAATTTTATGTTTTAGTTATTTTTAATGATTTTTTTAATGGTTTTTCAGAAATCCCCCTCTCACTTAAGCACTAGAACTCCAGAGGCCCAAAATCAACAGAATGTTCTAGAAGGAGAAATTATGAAAATTGAAGATAAAAGTTAGGAAAATCAAGAGCAAGATATTTTTTAAGGATAAATCAGCCGAAGAAGAAGATAATTACTTGAATTAATTAGAGATATTATTTGTTTGTAATTTCTTGTGATTATCTCCTTAATGAAACCCAACAACAATTCTATAAATAAGAGGCTAGGCATGCATTGTAACGGTGTAGAAGTCCCGAGTAGTTCTTAGAATTATATTTTAGACTTCCACTTACTAGATGCTTGCATTATTCCATTAGACACTCTATATTTCATTGTATTATTTTTATAAATGCAATTCATTACACCTAGGAGAGGAAAAGATGAACCTTGTTTTGCCTTAATTCTATCAATTTAATAATTCAACTTGAGTTCTTTATTTTTTTCCATACTTAATGCTTTTATTTGATTGACAATCTTATAGATGAACTCAAGAATTGACTTATGCTTTCGCGAGCCTTGTTGAAACTTGAACATGAACCAAGTACTTAATTGGAATTATCTCCAGGGATAGAATAATTTTGGTTAAGCCTCGCTAATTCTCGACTATTAATGTTGATTGTTTGTGTCGGTATGTCCAAGAGATTGGGTATCAGACAAGTAGTTTAGAATCTGTGACCGTGCAAGAGATGGGGTGTAATACATAAATGAATTGGAGATGAGTAATAATGATGAGTAGAGAATTGTGAAGTTATAGTGGATCGAGAGAATTCCAAGTCCAAACCTAGACATTCATTCATCAAGATCGACGTCACCATCAAAGCCTAGTATTTCTATCTTTACTTAATTATTTTATTGTCATTTAAATTTTATTGCAATTTATTTAATGTTGTTGATCTCGTGACAATCAAAAACAAAAATACATAAACCTAGTTCTTAGTTAAATAATTACTTGAAATCCCTCCTTTATTCCTTTAGGAGATGACGTGGATGATAGTTCAGTTACTACATCATGATTGGGTTACACTTGACCAATAAGTGGAATTTAATGTGAAATAAAACCCTAACATATAGGTAGGATACTTTGAAAATGATGTATTGACAATTGGTTCATCAATGACCTTCCCGAAGCCCTTAGTTGTCCATTACACTAGGGGTGCTACTTACTAGACTCCTAGTGGACCAAAATTTGTTACTATACGAGTACCAAAGGCTTCCCCTTATAAAGATAACAAGGCGGTGCCATGAAAGTATGGCGTAAGTGCGGAAGGATTTGATGGAAACCAATCAAAGAATACCAAGGAAGTAGCTCCTGGTGTTACAAACATTGTAAGATGGTATGACTCGAAGTGGTCTAATATACACATCAAACAAGTTAATGACTAAACAAAGGAAAGATGAGATGATAGTAAAACTAGTGACAACTGAACTAGAAGTGGTTGATGAGAAACAAGAAGAAAAAAGAGGAAAAAGTATTTGATGAAGAAGCTTGTGAATTCTTAACGCTCATAAGACAAAGTGAGTATGCCGTGATAGACAAGCTAAATCGCACCTCGGCTAAAATATCTCATTTGTCACTTATGCTGAATTTAGAGCCTCCTAGGAAGTTACTATTCAAAATATTGAATAAGGTCATGTCATTCATGACATCCTAGAAGAGAAATTTGAAGGGGTTATTGGCAACATTACTGCTAATAATCACCTTACTTTTACTAACGATGAAATGTCAATTTAGGGAGTAGGGCATAATAAAGCCTTGCACATATTAGTGAAGTGCATGGATCATATATTGTCAAGAGTTTCTGTAGATGATGGTTCCTCAATGAATGTGATGCTAAGGATGACACTTGACAAGTTACCCTCCGATGAATCGCACATGAAACCAAGTGCTATGGTGGTTAGAGCTTTTGATGGGTCGCGTAGAAAGATAATTGGGGAAATAAGTCTACCTATTCATATTGGCCCTGTTACTTTTAAGGTAGTGTTTCATGTGATGGACATTATACCAGATTATATTTTCTATCTTGGAAGACCTTGGATTCATTGTGAAAGGGTTGTGCCTTCCACACTTCAACCAAAGATGAAATTTATTGTTGATGACAAGCTGGTCAGCATCTCAACAAAGGAGAACTTATTTGTTAGTAAGCCCTTGTCTACTCCTTATATTGAAGCTGCTGAGCAAAAGAGGAAAAGGCAATTGCCAAATCCCAACCATTAAGTACTTCATGTAACGCCCTGAAATTTCGATAATTGAAAATATATGTTTGATGTTTTTCTTGTGTTATTTTATTACCTGAATAGTTTGGATGATTTAAGGTATTGTGTGAATTAGCCATGTGCAATCTACTTGATGTGGATGTTGAGTTATGTGGACTTTTATTGACTTAGGTTGAAATTACAAGATTTCAAGTTTTGCTTAAACCTGTTCCACTAAAACCGAAATCCTTGATTCATTAACCATTGGATTGGTTTCAAATTTGGACTGTAGGCTTAGAACCGATTTTTTCACATTATTACCGTTGGGATGTGCAATATAACATCTTGAGTATGAGATATGATATTTTAACCGAAGAAGTAAAATATAACCTGGATCAGCTCGCCCAGGCGAGCCAAATTTTTCCCGGGCGAGTGTTGTAGGCTACAAATGCATCCAGCAACGTAAAAGAGTCATTTCTTTCTCCTTCTCTTCCCCTAAACCCTCCCACAACACCCCCAACCTCCTCCTCCACCACCACTGACCACTGGTGATCTCCACGTGCTGCCTTTGCTTGCCGTCAGACCACCGCACGGAGAAGAACAATTTAATCAGAGCGGAATCTTCAAAACTCAACTCTAGGATTTGGTAGAGAATGAAGGCTCCAATCCTTCCTTTGCAATTTCTTTGAGGTAATCGTGATTTCTAAGCCTTTTCCTTGTTTTTTTTAGCCTATCTTTGCATCTCTTCTGACTTAGGAACCATTATTGGATGTTTTTACACTTCCTTTGAAAAACCCTTGGAAAAGAGACATTGTAGAAGTTTCCTTTTTATAAAATAGACTTTTTTTTTGTAACATTTGTTGAACCCTGGTCACAGTGGCATGACCATAATTTCAAAATGACCTCTCTTTGATAGGAATCTCAAAACACCCCTTTAGCCCTTTTTTAAATTGAATGGGTATTTGACCCCAAAAGTTAATGTTAACCTTGTCTTTGAAATCTATATTGAATTATCTTTGATTGGGTATATAGAGATATGCATTTGGATGAATGGACGTGAACCTAAGAGATCTTAGAACAATGCCACAAGGAACTAACAGAGAGATATAGATAGGTGAGGGAAGTTTATTGTTTGCTTACAACTTTTGATACCATAGTTGGGGTCAGGGAACCCAATTATGGAGATGTATGTTTGTCCCTGTGCATGCTGGTTTTCAAGAAAAACTGTGTTTTTGACTAATGGGATGTAATATATTTGTTATTGATGTACATGTTGGTTTTCAAGAAAAACTGTGTTTTTAACTAATGGGATGTGATAGATTTGTTATTGATGATTGAAATTGTCAATGATGTTGTTGTTGTATTGATTCAAATTTTTGGGAAAAGTCTTAATTGTAGAGGAGACTCTGCCCAAAATTTTATATTTGTTCTTCTATTTACTTCTTTATTAAATTTTTAATAGGCATAAGAGTTTATTTTGAATACTATAGTTTTCCTTTTTAATTTAGAATTTTCCTTAAAAATATGTTTCTCGTGGTATTATAGATTGTTGTTGTGTGAGATTTATGTTGCCTAAAGACTTGAGGAATGTGAATCCTGGGCATGAATTTATATGTGTGCATATGGAATGTGATTGCTTGAGATGTTGATAATGATGTTGAGATGAGATGATGTTGATGTTATTGTGATGATGTATGTTGTGTATGTACATGGGGGGTGTGGTGACCATGTTGGATATCCCTAGAGGGGGAAATAGAGTGTTTTAAAGAGTTTTAAGCATTCCTGGAGAGAGCAGGGGATGACTTAGAATCTTTAATTATCCATGGCAAGTGCATTGATGATGCTCATATTTCATACTTCATATTGCATGGAAATAGTACAAACTTTGTCAGTAAGTACTTGTAGTTTTTCATGAGGAAAAATACTTGTACATGGGGGCATGTCACTCGGTTTGGAACTTCCTTAAGACTCAGGTTGATCACCACGGGGGGGGGGGGGGAGTTGCCTGTGCACGATAAGGTGACCTCGACACTTGCTGCCTAGTTTTCCTAAGTGAGAGTTTCATGTGGACACACTTAGGATATTTCTAGATAAATAGTACCACATTGCATTTTAGAGTTGAGTCAGGTACAAGCATCATTCTGAGCATATATGATTTGAATTATGGAAAAGTTGATGACTAGTTTGTTAACTGTGCGTTGAACCAATGGGTTATTAAGAATGATTATGGTCATTGTTATTGTTTTCTTGTTAATCATTGTCTTTTGGTGGTTGTTGATCTTTTATAATAAACTCACCTTTGCAATTTTTGTACCGTGTGATGGTGCCTGTGATGATCTTGAACTTTCGTCCATGGGAGCAAATAAGCAACAATAGGTGACTTGGAGGGAAGTCTTTTGTTGGAGCCGCCAAGTCGACGTGATAACGTTGGAATTTATTTTGGGGGAGAGTTGTGTTTTGTTATGAACTCTTTCTTAGTTGGTTCCTTGAATCTTTTTGATTAGGCATGTAAGTCCCAAGTTTAGATATATGTAAAAAAATCTGAATTATGTTCTGACATTTGAAAGATGTGTAGTGGTGTATAATATATATATATATATATATATATATATATATATAAGTATGTATTTGTTCATGTGTTTGTGAGTTGTTTGATGAATGTACATCGTGAAAAATTTACCATCATTTTTCACAATCAAATTAATGGAGCTTTCACTTAAAAATTGAAATGTCACATTTTATAGTAAGTGATATCATAGCGATGAGGAAGGTTGTTACACTTCCATGATGCTAGTGAAAGTCATGCTGGAAAATGGGTATCAATACGAACGTGGACCAGGAAGAAATGCACAGGGCTTGAGCTAATTGTATAACTTGATAGAAAATCAAGATCGTTTGGGTTTGGGTTACGAACCTTCAAATTCAAACAGAATGAGGGTTGAAAGGGTCCCTATGTGTGATCTACAGACTTCTAGAGTGTTGGGTTTGAGTTTCCAAGCTCAGTAGCTACTGTTGAACAAGAGATTTTCAAGGATGAGCACATCAATTGGGTTCGTGCTTGCCCACCCAATGTTGAGCTTAATAATTAGGAGATTATTGAGCTTCCCGTGATTTTCAATTCAAATTTAAAGTAATTTTTTAATGCTAATCCTATTGCTCTCTCCAAGGCTTTAGGATATTTTCCTTTGTCAAATAAGGGCTCATGTTCCAATAAATATTTCCATTATTTTCTCTTCTCAAAATTCTTTATCTCATTCTATGCTTTTGTTTGTTTCCATTTCATTTTTTTTAAAATAACGCAGATTTGAAAATAATGTACTTGAAAGTGATAATGCTAGTATCACATCAAGTAGTTTTGATTGTCTTGACAATTAAGTTAACGAGGAGATTGAGGATTATCTGGGACTTTCTCCCAAGTTGTTGAGGTTAGTGGAGCAACAAACTAAAGAGATTCAACCTCATGAAGAATTGACTGAAGTGATTAATTTTGGGTCTAAAGATGAGAAGAAGGTCAAAATTGGCACACTCATGAAAAAAGTAAGCTCTGAATGACTACAAAAGTTGCCACTAAAGCCAGAGTGGCCTCCAGTCAAACAAAAGTTATGGCAGATGAAACTTCAGCTATCTTTAAGGATTAGAGAAGAGATTAAAAAGCAGTTGGACGTAGGCCTGCTTGTCATTGCCAAGTACTCGCAATGGGTTGCTATCGTAGTCCCATTTCCAAAGAAAGATGGGAAAGTTCAAATGTATGTTGATTAACGAGATCTAAATAGTGCTAGCCCAAAGGATGATTTCCCACTATCTCATATTGACAGCTGATAAACAATACAACCCAACATTCATTCTTTTCCTTCATGGATGGCTACTATGGATACAATTAGATCGAGATGGTTGAAGAAGATAAGGAGAAAACCACATTCATCACACCATGGGGCATTTTTTGCTACAAGGTCATACCGTTTGGACTAAAGAATGTTGGGACAACATACCAAAGGGTGATGGTGACTTTGTTTAATGACATGATACATATAAGGAGATTGAAGTTTATGTTGATGACATGATTGTCAAATCTATAAATGAAGAGGATCATGTAATTCACATGCAGAAGTTGTTTGAGCAATTAAAGAAGTTCAAGTTGTGGTTGAATCCATCTAAATGTACTTTTGGTGTGAAGTCTAGCAAATTGTTGGGATTTATAGTTAGCAAAAGGGGAATTGAGGTGGATCCTGACAAGGTTCAGGTAATTCTTGAAATGCCACCTCCTTCCACCATAAAAGAGGTTCTTAGGGAGGTTGGATTGTATTGATCGCTTCATATCCCAGTTAACAGCTACGTGTGAGCCCATCTTCAAGTTGTCACGCAAAAATCAACCAATGTAGGGGAACGATGATTGTCAAGAAGCCTTTTGAGAAAATAAAGCAATACTTGCAAAGCCCCCCAATTTTAGTGCCACTGGTCCCTGGAAGACCCCTTGTTATGTATCTAACAGTGTTGGATGGATCTATAGGTTGTGCTAGGGCAACATGATGATTCTAGAAGAAAATAGTGTGTTATTTATTACACGAGCAAGAATTTTATTGATTATGAAACTAGATACTCACTCTTAGAGCAAACTTGTTGTGCTCTAGAATGGGTAGCCCATCATTAAAGACAATATATGATCAGCCATACAACTTGGTTGGTGTCTAAAATGGACCTAATTAAGTATATTTTTGAAAAGCTTGCTCTTATAGGAAGAATTTCTCATTGGCAAGTTCTCTTATCGGAGTATGACATTGTGTATGTGACTAAAAATGCAGTCAAAGGTAGTGCTCTTGTAGATTACTTAGCACACCAACCTGTGAATGATTATCGATCAATGCAATGTGAATTCTTTGATGAAAACATAATGGCATTGCTTCATTCATGGTGAGGTTATGCTTTGACTATACAAATAATGTGGTAGAGTATGAAACATGCATCTTGGGGTTACAAGCACCTGTAGAATCTAAAGTAAGAAAGCTCGAGGTCTATGATGACTCGGCCTTGGTCATTTACCAAATAAAGGGTGAATGGGAAACTCGAGAAGCAAAACTAATTCCTTACCAGGCATATATTAAGTGTATGTTTGGATGGAGTATTTTAAAACTTCAGGGAGTTTAAAATTCAGGGAAATTAAAATGCATCAATTAAAATTCTTTGTTTGGATAAACCAATTTAAATTCCTCAAATTTCAAATTTCTTGTTTGGATAAACCAATTTAAATTCCTTATATTTTTTAATTCTTTGTTTGAATTAATAACTTTAATTTATTATATTTCATTTTTTTTATTTTTCTCCAATTATATTTTAAAAATATAAATTGTCATATAAATAAAAAAATTATTTTTATAATAATTGCTTTGAAAATTTATATATATATTCTTGTCCAATTATATTTTAAAAATACAAATTTAGAACTAAAGCATAAAAAATATATATTCCAACAAGAAAAACTAAAACAAAAGAAAGCATATATAAAGTATCTTTACATTTTATCATCATCAGTGTCATTAAAAATATAAAAATAATAATAATTTGAATATTATTGATTCCAGAATACAACCTAAAACATCAATATAGTTTGAAAAAGCCTCATTAAAAAAAAAGTAGTCCCCACATAAGCCAAAAGACATTCTCACGATTTATCCCTGGACATCAACAAAAATCCATTGTATTAGTAATGATTGGTACAAAATTTTCAAACCTAGAAACATAATTAACCATAAGAAAAAATATAGGGGCTTATATTCATGAAAATAAATTATAGGATTAAAACCAGATAGAATTACTAGCTGGTGTAGAGTTTTCATCCTGAAGTACAAATTAGAATGTAGAATATATTGAGTTAAATAAGTATATATAAAATGCACATATAGTTCAAATTTTGAACCAGCCAGAAACAACAATACTATGTCATGTGCTGATAAAAAAAACAATACTATGGCATGTGTTGTACATTAACACATTCATAATAACAATCAATGACCAGAGTGATAAATTGAGACAAAATGAGGAAGGATTTCTATATATTATATATTATATATCATAGTACATAAATATGAGAAGATATAGGAACATACTTGTCATACCCTAATTTCGTCCGAGGATTATTATTTGATGATATACAACCTTTGATTGGCCGCTTCGAGATACTTGGCACCCTTTGTTGCACAATATGTGAAGTCCCGAGACATGCCGAAAATCAAAAGGAAGCAGGCTTACGCGATCCGTGAAAATTCCGTAATGTGACGAAAATCGAAAGGAGGTGTTTTTCGCAATCCGTGAGTTTTCATAACTTCTTCGAAAGCTAAAAAAGAGTAAATACATAATCCGTGAAGATTCGTAACCTTGCGGAAGGAAAATAAGTATCGTTACGAAATTCGTAAAGTTTCGTAACGTTACGGAAAAAGAATTACCAAAAAAGGTAAAGGGGGTGCATTTAGTAAAAAGGGGGTACAAATAGCAATCAGGCCCACTTGGGCCTTCCAGATTCTTCCTCCAGAAGGCTGTTGCTTCTGGAGGAAGCAACATTGCTCGCCTGCGCGAGCTGGGTGGCAAGCTCCTCCCCTATTTTGCTATAAATAGGGGGAGGAGTGAAGGGAGAAGGGGTTCAGCCTTCTTGGCACTTCTTATTCTCTCGAAATTGTTAAGGAAAATTATTTCCGTGAAGAAAATCCAAGCCGACGCGCTTCCGTAACGTTTCCGTAACGTTTCCGTGAGTAATTACGCAAAGATTCTCGACCGTTCTTCAACATTCATCGTTCGTTCTTCGTCTTCTTCAGTCTTCAACGGGTAAGTACCTCAAACCGAGCTTTTCAATTCATTCTATGTACCCGTGGTGGTCCACATTTTGTTTCATGTATTTTTATTCTCGTTTTCATTCGCTTTCTATACCCCCTTTTGACGTGCTTAAGTCATTTATTTAAGTTGTTTCTCGCCTAATCTAAAAATAAAATAAATTTCCACCGATCATTTGAATTGTATCATCCGTTAATTTATGTTAAAAATAATTCCGACCGTTCGGTCATGCCGTAACCACGTTGGAAATCAAAAAGAGGTAAAATAATAATATAATAATCAAAAAATACCTTTTAGTAAAATAAAGCGAAAAATCAATCGGACGTTTTCTCTTTGGGATTTCTCATTCTTAATTGAATTGACTAATAACTAAAGTGAAACTAAGGCTAAAATCAACTCGCCTATTCAAGCTCGTCCACAAAAAAATAGGGTTTTGAAAGTTTATCATTTCAGTTTCTTACCAAGTAAAATGGATCATTTTTAAGGTCCAACGCCTTAAAATGATCACCTTTCAAGTAAAAAGAATCACTTGATTCACGCATAAGGAAGAACTACGTAGGTCCGATTTCCTCTTTGATGGAGGGTACGTAGGAGCAAGAGCCCCGCTTTTGTCGACCTCAAAAAATAAAAAGAAATAAAGTTAAGGTAACACAATTTGCACAATTCTAAAAAATAGGCTGTTGTCCTTTGAGACAAACGTGAGAGGTGCTAATACCTTCCTCAAGCGTAAATCTAACTCCCGAACTTAGAATTTTCATTTTGACCGGTTTCCTTTGGTTTTTCCAACATTTTCCACAAATAAACGTTGGTGGCGACTCCACGCATCTTTCCTCCTTTGGAAAGCGCACCCGTGAGCCTCAACTTCGCTCGCCCGCGAAGGGCACGTTGCGACAGTTGGCAACTCCATTGGGGACCTTTTTGTGAGTTAGGCCTATTTTAAGGAATTTTGGATTTGTGAAACTTCGTGTGTGCATTTGTTGAACTGTGTAAAATGTAAATAACTGTTGTCTATTTCGCATTCTTTACACTGCATTCTAAGCACCCACGGGTTTGAGTAAAAAAGAGGCCCTGTACCCGGGTTCATGGGAATTTAAGGAGTGGAGGTGAATCTATCATCATGCTAGGTCTCCGACTTGCTTGATAATAGTGAAACTTGGTCTAGAGCTTTCTCTCTTTATAATGTGTTGTCGCTGGTATTCCATACCGCCACAATATTATTATCTTGAGTGATGATACCTCTAGAAAACAGCCGTGTGAGTTATGAATTGTTGGGGAGTAGTTATTAGAGACCCCTAGATATTGTCCTATAGGTTCCCAAATAGGGGCAAAGAGCAAACATGCTCCGTGCCATTCGTTCTCATGCATTTTTTGGTAAATGGCACTAGTTCATAGTTTTGCTAGTGATGTTTGGTTTCTTTAGAGTAATATGTGGCCTTTTTAATACTACGTTGAGGCTCCATCATGCCCAAAACGTAGCATTAATATTGGATCCCTGCGGTCTCGTATGTGTGAATTACCCCTTTGTGTTGTTTTCTTTCCGTTTCATGCATACGCATTGCATCATTCATGTCGGAGTCTTGATCCACCCCTTTTTTAGGTAAATGATGGGGATAAATCAAAACGGCAAAAGGTTTTATCAAGTCAAGGTTAAAAGTCTAGATGTCACCAGCCTAAAGGAATTGGGACGATTGATGGGACCTCTCTAAAGGCAAGCCTTTCGCAAAGTGTACGGAAAGATTCTAGATTTGACCATGGCAGAGGTATTTACGGAAGCTGTCGTATCCCTCGCCCAGTACTATGACCAGCCGTTGAGGTGCTTCATGTTTGGGGACTTCCAAATGGTACCGACTATTAAAGAGTTTGAGGAGATACTAGGATGCCCTCTTGGGGGGAGAAGACCGTATCTTTTCTCCGGGTTTCTTCCCTCCTTGAGCAAGATTGCAGCTATGGTCGGGGATTCGGCAAGAGAGTTGGATCGCATGAAGCAAACTCGCAACGGCGTAGTGGGCCTGCCACGGAAATACTTGGAAGGCAAGGCAAGGGATATGGCGAGCCAAGAGAAGTGGGGCCCGTTTGAGGATATACTAGCTTTGTTGATTTTTGGGTTTGTCCTCTTTCTGAACGTGGACGGTTTGGTGGACTTAGCCGCCATTGACGCTTTCCTCGCATATCACCATAGCAAGGAGAGTCCAGTTGTGGCTATCTTGGCAGATTTGTTTGATACCTTTGACCGGAGATGTGAGAAAAACAGTGGATGGATTGTCTGTTGTTTACCCGCTCTCTGTGTGTGGTTAGTTTCACACCTATTCCAACAAGACACAAGACACCCGTGTCCGCTTCAAAGCTATCGCTCATGCGCCGAAAAAGGAAGAGTCGATTGGGACCAACATTTGGCTGGAATAGGAGGCAACGCAATCAATTGGTTTCCTCGTTGGAAGGAAGGCAAGGAAGGAGTTCTCTTCTTGTGTGGGGACTACCCTAATGTTCCATTGATAGGGACTAGGGGTTGTATTAATTATAATCCCGCACTCGCCATAAGACAGCTAGGGTACCCCATGAGGGGAGCACCAACCGAAGAAAGTCTCTCGCCTTTCCTTGTGAGGGATCTAGGCGCACAAGGTCTCAAGGTGATACAAAGAGTCCACAAGGCGTGGAGAAGTCCGTTGAAGAAAGACAAGGAGCTTAGAGGCATCCGAAATGGCGTCATCGGTGGTTATAATGGATGGCTAAGAGTTCACACGCGAGGGTTAGATTGGCTCTCCAAATTGAAAGTTATCAATGAGGAGAACTTCGAAGCTCCGGAGGAAAATGAAGAAGTCCAAGCTTTAAAATTAGAGCTAGGGAAGGCGAGACTGGCCAAGGAGAAGTTCAAATCAGCCGCTACACACATCCGGAAAGAGTGCACCGAGTTACAAGAGGAAAACGCGGCCACTGCAAAAGCCCTTGAACAAGAAACTAAAAGGGCCTGCAAGGAGGAATATGGCCGAGAGAAATTCCGAGGAGCATTGTGGGGTAGCAACAATGAGCTCAAGCTCCGAAGAGAGGAAAGAGACCGATCACGGGTGCATGGCATGATCTTAAAAGAAGAGTTAGCTGCGTGCGCAAGGTCCAAGAGGAGTTTGGCTCAACACTTGGAAACCACAGAGCAAAGCATGCTAGCTATCATAGGGCAATACAAGGAAGCGTTGAACCAGTTTGTGACCCATGAACAAAAGCTAGTGGAGGATTTTGCACAAGTGTACGCCGAAAAAGAAGCAAGAAGGAGGGTGATTGATGCATTGCATCAAGAAGCGACTATGTGGATGGATAGGTTCGCCTTGACCTTGAATGGAAGTCAAGACCTCCCGCGTCTATTAGCCAAAGCAAAAGCCATGGCCGAAGTGTGTACGACCCCCGAGGAGATTCATGGGCTAATCAATTACTGTCAACACATGATAGATTTGATGGCCCACATAATTAGAAACCGTTAGGTTCTCTTGTAACACCTTTGTATAATCTTGGCTAGATGAAAGCTTTGTTCTTTTTATAAAATGAGAAGTTCTAAACTCATCATGTTATCTAAAAAACCCTTGGGGTGGATCCAAGTGCTCCAATCATTCATTTGCATATTCATGTTTTGGTGGCATACTCACCGTTGTTTATTTCTTTAGGAATTTCATCATAACTAAGAAAACACCGAGGCACCCCTATAACACTCGATCCAGAAAAATGGATAATGAAGAGGGCGTGCAGGAACAGATGAAGGCCGATCTATCGGCTTTAAAAGATCAAATGGCTTCCATCTCGGAGGTCATGTTAAAACTCCAGAAAACTATAGAGGATAAAGCCACGGCAATCGCCTCCAGTACAGTTAGGGAAGCGGAGCCGGTGCTACAACCCGCCTTAAATCCAGGCCGAGACAAAAACACGGCAGTGTTTGGTCGAAGGTATAGCCCGCAAGCTTATCCTTATGGCTTGCCTCCGGACTTCACTCCCCGTGCCACCCCGAAAGATTTAAGCCAAGCCCCTACTTTCTAGGGGCAGCTCCCACCTTATGACGACTATCCCGGGCAAGACGATGAGGAAGGAGATACCCATCTCGGTCCCCTGCTCCACCTCAAAGATCCGTCCCCCCATGAACTACCCCAACCAAACATAGTCCGCCATATCCCGATTTCACCCACACCCGTAAAAGAATTTGTTTCCTTCGTGGAAGATAAGGGAAAGATTGAGGCGCTTGAAGAGAGGTTGAGAGCAGTCGAGGGCCTCGGCAATTACCCATTCTCGGATCTAGCGGACTTATGTCTCGTACCCAATATCGTCATTCCTTCTAAGTTCAAAGTACTGGACTATGATAAGTACAAAGGGACGACATGTCTGAAAGGGCATCTTCGGATGTATTGCCGAAAAATGGGGGCGTATTCTGCGGACGAAAAGTTGTTGGTCCATTTCTTTCAAGACAGCTTGGCCGGAGCAGCTGTAGCATGGTATACCAATCTGGAAGCTTCCCAGATCCGATCATGGAAGGACTTGGCAACTGCCTTCATTAGGCAGTACCAGTACAATACGGATATGGCTCCCGATCGGAACCAGCTTCAGAGTATGACTAAGCGAGAGCATGAGTCCATTAAGGAATATGCCCAAAGATGGAGAGATCTCGCAGCCCAAGTCGTACCGCCCATGACGGAAAGGGAGATGATCACAATTATGGTAGATACGTTACCCACGTTCTACTATGAAAAGTTGATAGGCTACATGCCAGCTAACTTTGCGGATCTCGTCTTCGCCGGAGACAGGATTGAATCTGGACTACGAAAAGGCAAGTTCGAATATGCTTCCATTGTGGCCCCCAACAACAACAGAAGAGCCCCAGTAGTGGGCGCGAGGAAAAAGGAAGGAGACGCCCACGCGGTCACCACCGCCCTGACGTGGATGAAAGCACCCCAAAATATCCAAAGCTCATACCAGCCCAATCTCCCAAATTTTTTAATCCGAGCCAGGAATTCCCTCCCGACTCAAGTAAAAGGACCACCCGCAGCAGAAAGAGCGTCGGCCCAACGCACAACTCCAGTCGCTCCCCGGCCAGTTAATAATACAGCCCCCGGTGCGAGCTATAAATATGCACAGCACCCGCCCCCGAAAGATAACTTCTCTCCTATTCCCATGGCATACTCCGAGTTATGGCCTTCATTATTGGAGAATCATTTGGTGGTGGCCATACCCGGGAAGGTCCTCCAGCCACCCTACCCCAAGTGGTATGACCCGGGTGCCAAGTGTGCGTACCATAGTGGAGTTCCCGGACACAACATTGACTCCTGCCGCCCGTTCAAATATAAGGTACAGCACCTAATCAATGCCGGTTGGCTATCATTTCAAGAGGAAGGCCCAAATGTTAAAACTAATCTGCTAGCTAGTCATGGAGGGGCTAGCATGAACGCCAACGAAGAGGATGGGCCATCGCGAGCAAAGAGTTTAGGAGAGGTAGCTACTTCCAGACGCTTCATCTACCAATCGCTGCAAGCGGTGTGTATGGTCTCCCGTGGCGGAGGCAAAAAGGACGAGTATTTGTTTCACCTCGGGGAGTCGCACGACATGGAAACCTGTCCTGCGGTAGAAGAATTGCTTCAGCGGTTCATGGATTGCGGGCAGCTTGAAGTGTCCATAGGAGGGAGGGAAGAACCACAAATTTGCATGCAGTCGGAAGAGAAGAAGGTTCCTCTAACCCCCAAGGCCCTAGTGATATGTTTTACTAGGAAAGGGACCGGCTCCACACCCATGTATCCCCGGACAGCACCCAAGCCAACGCCATTTGCATATCGAAGTAATTAGGTCGTTCCGTGGAAGTATACCCCTCCCACGTTCAGTGAAAGAGTTGCGACCGAAGTTGACTCCCTATCAGCTAAGGTGACCAACATCACCGGCCTCAGTGGCATAACCCGCAGTGGTTGGGTGTTCGCTTCCCCTCACCCGGCGGAGTTTCCCTCCAAGGGAAAAGCGCCCATGGTCCAAGAGCCCACAGACGTAGCCACCCCCTCGAAAGAAGTAGATCCTCCAGTGGTAAGAGGGGCTAAAAAGAAAGAAGGTCTTCAAGGTAAGACGGTGACTTTGGAAGAGGCCCATGAGTTCTTTCACCTCATCCAACAAAGCGAGTTTAAGGTAGTCGAGCAACTGAATAAAACTCCAGCAAGGATCTCATTGCTTGAACTGCTCATAAACTCCGAGCCTCATCGTACGCTATTGATAAAAGTCCTCAATGATGCCCATGTAGCCCACGATAATTCAGTGGGGGGTTTCGAAGGCATCGTTAATCATATAACCACCAACAATTATATCGCATTTGCGGAAGAAGAGATTCCCGTAGAGGGGAGAGGACACAACAAGACTCTTCATGTGTTGGTAAAGTGTATGGACCATGTTGTCGCAAAGGTGCTAATCGACAATGGATCAAGTTTGAATGTAATGCCGAAGACCACTTTGGAAAAGCTTCCTTTTAGTGCGTCACGTTTAAAACCAAGCTCGATGGTGGTGCGAGCCTTTGATGGTACTCGGCGGGAAGTGATGGGGGAAATCGACATTCCCATTCAGATAGGCCCCCACACTTGCAATGTGGTGTTTCAAGTAATGGATATAAATCCCGCCTATAGCTGCCTCTTGGGAAGACCTTGGATTCATGCGCTGGGAGTGGTCCCTTCAACGCTTCACCAGAAATTGAAGTTCGCAGTGGGTGGACTTTTAGTGATAGTGTCGGGTGAAGAGGATATGTTAGTGACCTGCCCCTCCTCCGCCCCATACGTAGAAGCGGCAAAAGAATCATTGGAAACAGCTTTCCAATCATTTGAGGTGGTAAGCTGTGCCTCTGTGGAACCAAGTCCGTTGCTACCTTCTCTCTCCAACGCGGCCATAATGGTGGCGCGTGTTATGCTCAGGAACGAATTTGAGCCCGGAATGGGTCTAGGCAAGGACGGCCTCGGGAATGCCGACGTGGTCGATATCAAGGGAAATCCATACAAATATGGATTAGGGTATGAACCCGGGATGCCGGGGAGGAGGAATGTGCCGTCAAGACTTCGGGCGGATTGGGTATGGCCCGGCCGTATTAGCCAGTGTTTCACCAACGCTAGAATGGTGTCCGAAGAGGAGGTGGCCGCAATAGAAGAGGAGTTCCCTCAAGACCCACCAAATTTCGTGCAACCGTGCCACCCCGATTCCCAAGTGGGGAACTGGCGCGTGATAAGCCAGTCAGAAGTCTATACCGTTGATTCAATGTAATTAGAGCCTATAGATTTCCTTTCTCTTTTGTTTTGTGAAACCTACCTTATTAAATAAACAAATAGATCTTGTTTCATCTGTTCTTGCAGTTCCACCTTATCTCATATCATTTTGCATGTTTTTGTTTCTTTTGTCTTGTTTGGTATAGATATGAGGGTCAATTCTTTGAGGATCCTAACAACGAGGGTTTGACAATCGATTTCGATCAAGATATAAGCCAAACGATAAACGAGGAAGAGGAAGAAGACGTCCTGTCATAAGAGTTGGAGAGGTTGGTCGCTCAGGAAGAACGTGAAATGAAGCCTCACCAAGAAGAAACCAAATTGGTAAACTTGGGGACCACGGAGGAAAAGAAAGAAGTAAAGGTAGGAACCGGTATGATCGCGCCTATCCGCCAAGGCTTGATAACCCTTCTTGAAGAGTATCAAGATGTCTTTGCGTGGTCATATCAAGACAAGCCCGGTCTGGATTCCGACATAGTGCAGCATAAGTTGCCTTTGAATCCTGGGTCTTCCCCGGTTAAGCAAAAGTTACGAAGAATGAGACCCGAGATGTCATTAAAAATTAAAGAAGAAGTAAGGAAGCAATTTGATGCAGGTTTCTTAGCTGTGGCGCGGTACCCGGAGTGGGTGGCCAACATTGTCCCAGCCCCGAAAAAGGACGGCAAGGTTCGAATGTGTGTAGACTACCGGGACTTGAACCGAGCCAGTCCTAAAGACAATTTTCCCCTGCCACACATTGATATATTGGTAGATAATACAGCCAAATTCGCCCTTTTCTCATTTATGGATGGTTTCTCGGGGTATAATCAAATAAAGATGGCACCCGAAGATGTAGAGAAGACCACTTTCGTCACCCTGTGGGGGACATTCTGCTATAAAGTGATGGCCTTCGGGCTGAAAAATGCTGGGGCAACCTATCAGCGTGCCATGGTGGCGTTGTTCCATGATATGATGCATAAGGAAATAGAGGTCTACGTAGATGACATGATTGCCAAGTCTCGGACTGAGGACGAACACCTTGTCAATCTGCGTAAGCTGTTTGGAAGGTTGTGGAAATACCAACTAAAACTAAACCCAACCAAATGCACCTTCGGGGTAAAGTCGGGGAAGTTGCTAGGATTTATCGTAAGTCAGAAAGGGATAGAGATAGATCCCGAGAAAGTGAAGGCCATCCTTGAAATGCCAGAACCATGCATGGAGAAGCAGGTTCGGGGGTTCTTGGGCAGGTTAAATTATATCGCGAGATTTATCTCGCGACTCGCCCTTACCTGTGAGCCCATTTTCAAGCTATTACGTAAGAACTAGGCGGTCCTGTGGAACAGTGACTGCCAAGAGGCCTTCGAGAAGATCAAACAGAGTCTCGCAAACCCCCCGGTGCTCATGCCACCTGTAATAGGAAGACCTCTTTTCCTGTACATGACTGTGTTGGACGAGTCTATGGGGTGCGTGTTGGGTCAGCACGATGATTCTGGGAAAAAAGAGCAAGCCATCTATTATCTAAGCAAGAAGTTTACTGCATGTGAGATGAATTACTCAATGCTGGAAAGGACGTGTTGTGCTCTGGTATGGGCATCACATCGGCTTAGGCAGTACATGCTCAGCCATACCACGTGGCTTATTTCCAAGATGGATCCCGTGAAATACATCTTTGAGAAACCGGCCCTCACGGGACGAATCGCTAGGTGGCAGGTACTATTATCTGAATTCGATATCGTTTACGCCACCCAAAAGGCGGTAAAGGGAAGTGCCTTAGCGGATTATTTGGCCCAGCAACCCCTCCAGGATTATCGGCCGATGCACCCTGAGTTCCCAGATGAAGATATCATGGCCCTGTTTGAAGAGAAGCGGACGCACGAGGACATAGACAAATGGATTGTTTGCTTCGATGGGGCATCTAACGCTTTGGGCCACGGAGTAGGGGCAGTCCTTGTATCCCCGGATGATCAATGTATTCCTTTCACAGCTAGGATAGGTTTTGATTGTACCAACAATAATGCCGAGTATGAAGCATGTGCCCTCGGGGTTCAGGCGGCCATTGATTTTGATGTAAAACTACTCAAGGTGTATGGAGACTCAGCTTTGGTGATACGCCAGTTGAAAGGAGAATGGGAAACTAGGGATCTGAAGTTGATACCCTATCAAACTCATATCTTAAGGTTAGCCAAGTACTTTGACGATATTTCTTTCCACCACATACCTCGGGAAGAGAATCAAATGGCTGATGCATTAGCCACCCTGGCATCCATGTTTCAACTTGCCCCACACGGGGATCTGCCATACATCGAATTCAAATCTCAAGGCAGGCCGGCATATTGTTATGCAATAGAGGAAGAGCGGGATGGGAAACCGTGATATTTCAACATCAAACAGTATGTCAAGAACAAAGAATACCCACCAGGGATTTCTGACAATGACAAAAGGACGTTGAGGAGATTGGCTACTGGTTTCTTTGTAAGTGGTACCATCCTATACAAACGGAACCACGACATGACCCTCCTACGATGCGTAGATGCCAAAGAGGCGAACTTCATGATTGAGGAGATCCACGAGGGTTCCTTTGGGACACATGCCAATGGGCATGCTATGGCCAGAAAAATCCTTAGGGCCGGTTATTACTGGCTCACTATGGAAAGTGATTGCTGCGCTCATGTAAGGAAGTGTCATAAATGTCAGGCATACGAGGACAATGTCAATGTTCCGCCACATCCTCTGAATGTTGTGTCCGTTCCTTGGCCTTTTTCCATGTGGGGAATAGATGTCATTGGGGCCATCGAACCCAAAGCGTCGAATGGTCACCGCTTCATTCTTGTGGCGATAGATTACTTCACCAAATGGGTAGAAGAAGCTTCTTATACTAATGTCACGAGGAGTGTGGTAGTCAGATTCATCAAGAGGGAGCTGATTTGTCGATACGGACTCCTTAGGAAGATCATTACTGACAATGAAACCAATCTGAAAAACAAGGTGATGCAGGAAATGTGCGAGGATTTCAAGATCCAGCATCATAACTCCACCCCTTATCGGCCAAAGATGAATGGGGCTGTAGAGGCTGCGAATAAAAATATTAAGAAGATTGTTCAGAAGATGACAGTGTCATACAAAGATTGGCATGAGATGTTGCCTTTCGCCCTGCACGGATATAGAACCTCGGTACGAACTTCTACTGGGGCAACGCCATATTCCTTGGTTTATGGGATGGAAGCAGTGCTCCCATTTGAGGTAGAGGTTCCTTCTCAGAGGATAATAGCGGAGTCAGGCCTAGAAGAGTCAGAATGGGCTCAAGCACGCTACGACCAACTTAACCTTATTGAAGGTAAGCGTTTGGAAGCCATGAGCCATGGGCGTCTGTATCAACGAAGGATAAAGAACACATTCGACAAGAAGGTACGCCCGCGCAAGTTCAACGAGGGGGACCTCGTGCTGAAGAAAATGTCCCACGCTGTTAAAGATAATCGAGGCAAGTGGGCTCCGAATTATGAAGGACCTTTCGTGGTGAAAAGAGCTTTTTTTGGGGGTGCTCTGATACTCGCCCACATGGATGGCGAGGAGCTGCCCTCGCCCATGAACTCCGATGTAATTAAACGATATTACGCTTGAAGTCTGGGGCAATCGAGATGACCGTTGCATGTTTTTATTTCTGAGTTTTTCTCGTTCTTCTTGGTTTCCTCTAGGGATTCCCATTCATTGTATTTGTCTCGTTTCTTTGAAAAGAAAAGATGGGCGAGGTTTCAGTCCTCCCTTTGGTTTCAAACCTTGTGTTTTAGTATGTTATAACCTGAGCCCTCTTCGCTCGGTTCATGGGGTGCCCCAAACGCTTATTTAAAATTGAGTTTAACCAGCCTTCACTAAGAAAATGATCGCATTAGAAACATTCATACAAGCACATGCACATGCATATCTTGTGATAGCAAGGAGCAGAATCATCTCAGGCCACGGTCAGAAGTCAAGACAAGTCGATGGCAGAAATCAACCAAGGTAAGACGATGACTGGTCACGATTGGCCGCATATTGTTTGTCTCCTGCTTGCAGGTACTTAGGGATGGGGGCAAATGGAGGATAGGGTCGCGACCGACCAATCGTCACCCCTTCTCGGCGTTGGGGCCAGCGGAGAACGTCGCTGCAAGGCAGCCCAGTATCCTTTGAATTCGCAGTATTTCACTACTATTGTTTGTTTTTAAATAAGTAATCGATGCCTAATTCTAACTTAAGTAGGTTCAAGTAGGCAAAACGCTAACCCATAAGAGGGGGGGAGGCATGGTTAATGCCACCACCAAAAAAAAAATTTGGCAGGTTAGCTCGCCTGTGCGAGCAACCCCTGCATTCAAAATATAAAAACGAGGGAGGGGAATGTCTTTTGCATCCAAAAACTCCCCCCCCCCCCCTCATTCAAAAGAGAGGACTCACGAAGGCTTGCGGTTTTTGCTCCCCTAAGCCACTTTTGGTTGCATTTTGCTTTCATTTTTGGTGTTTCTACTCACTCCAACAAGTAAGTATTCAATCCTTGAGTTTTTAGCTTCCCATTGATGTGTTTTCTTCATCTTTTGGTGCTCTAAATTGTGAGAACGTGCTTATATTTGTGAGGCAGTTTTGGGTTGCTTTGATGCTTGATTTGTTGAGTTGAGGATTTGTGTGAGAAGGCCTTAGGCCTGTGTTGTTTTCTGAAGCAATGAGGCATGCCACATTACCCCCATTCTCTTGCAATTTATGTCCAAACATGCGCCCACCAAGTGCTCGGTGAAATGCCCCAATGATATATGAATATGATTTTGTAAAATTGGGAGAGTGGGACTGTTTCTTATATGTAGGTACAGCATAGGAGATTCAAAATTGGTGCCCAAATGTAATTCCAAGCTTAGGAACCCAAACTTGTAGCTTCAAAGCAAGGAAACATGCTTATTCCTAGGAATCCAAAATTTGGTTTTAGAATTAGAAAAGCATGAAAATTAGGACTTGCTTGTGAGAGTTTTTGCTCGAATTTGGGCTGCCCTATGTTTGATACTTTGCATAGAGGTAGCGTGGAAAACACCTTGCAATAGTGTGTATACATAGGTAAATATAAGGGGCATGAAATTCTTTGCAAAGGGTGAATGAATATTGAGGTCGCTTCCTAAATGAATGTATGATAGCACGGGATTCCCTTTTGAATGCAAGTATGTGCATAATGTAAATAGCTTGCCAATATGCATAAGTGTGAGTGAAACAATGAAAGTTTGTATGGTATATATATTTCGAGTGTGTGTAGGTAGTTTGTGATAGCAAATGTTTAGGACATAGTTAAGTGTAAATTTTGACGCAATGCCTTGAGCGTGAGAATGTGTGTTCTTTTCAAATGCATATATATGTATGACAATTAGAATGTGTTGGATGGCCTCTATGTTGATATAAATAGTAGGATATTCTACACATACACATGTGCATAAATGTGTTACTTTAAACGTGTGCATGAGTTCGTTCTAAACCGGAGGGATTAGCATGACATTTTTTGCATTAAGATAAGAATTATCTTGTAAAACTAACTTCTAAATGTTTGTTCTCCCAGGAAATGGCCCCGAGGAAGCTTGCCTCAAAGAGATCTAGGAAGGATAAAGCGGCTGAAGGAACCAGTTCCGCTCCCGAATATGACAGCCACCGTTTTAGGAGTGCTGAGCACCAGCAGCGCTTCGAGGCCATCAAGGGATGGTCATTTCTCCGGGAGCGACGCGTCCAGCTCAGGGACGACGAGTATACCGACTTCCAGGAGGAGATAGTTCGCCGGCGGTGGGCATCACTGGTTACCCCCATGGCCAAGTTCGACCCAGACATAGTCCTCGAATTTTATGCTAATGCTTGGCCTATAGAGGAGGGCGTGCGAGATATGCGATCCTGGGTGAGGGGTCGCTGATGCCATCTATCTATTTGCAGGTATGGCACTTACCAGGCACCCTCTGGACCCGGATAAGTCCAACAGGGCCCTGGGATTTCCCGCTTTGATCACAGGACTCTGCCAGTCATTCGGAGTCCCCATCGCACCTAGCAAGGTGATTCGGCCGCCCATCACCCGAGCTTTCATTGAGAAGTATTGCACACAGAGATAGGCCCAGGGGGATGCTCTGCAGGCCGCAGACGCGCCGCCACCTCATCAGGCTGGCCCAGCTGGATCGTTTGATACGGAGGAGTATTTGCGGCATTTGGTTCGCCAGCAGGCGGCCAACCACCGGGCGCATGTACAGACCCATGATTGTCTTTACCAGTTGAGCCTCAGCCTACAGAGCCAGGGTTTTACTTCTTTTCCGTGCCCTACTCCGGACCAGTTCAGGGCAGAGGTCGCATGGTCTGGAGATTGGCCTGAGGCCCGGGCAGGAGAGGCGCCAGCAGAGGCTCCCGATGAGGCAGATGAGGCCCGCGAGGATGAGGAGATGACCGATTTACTTGATTTCTTAGGAGGGAGCGGGGCCACATGATTGGGAGATCCCTTGATCCATATTTCTTTTTGTTTCCATTTTTCCTGTTATATATCATCTTATTTTTGTTTCACTAAGGGACTAACGTTTGTTTCATGTTGATTGACTTTTGTTTGGTACATACATATCGTTTGAGTTGTTACGTCGATACTTGTTTCGTTGTTGTCAATAATGTTTGTAGAAATTCCGAAATCGCGTAGAATTTTTTATTTTAGGAACGTCGTCCTAAAAATAAAATGAACCAAAATCATGATAAAAAAAGGAGAGAAGTGTAGTGAATAAATGTCTGCGTATATAAAGAAAAAGGAAAATATGCATAGAAGGGTTTTTATAAAAAATACGTGTAGAGGGATTCTTGTGTGTGTGAACGAGTATATATAAAGAAACTTTTGTATGAACCATAAGTGTGTGTTGGAGAAAAACGAAAAAGATCTTTGAATGTAAATAGGGTTTGACCGTGTGACGTAAAGAAAGAGAGTTCCAATGCGTATACAGAAAAAGTAAGAGTGTAGATATACAAAAGAAAATTTCTTCATAAAGGACCACAGGTGTATAAATATATAAAGATGAAACAAAAAGGAAAAAGAAAGAAAGACCGCGAAGGTCGACATGTTATAGTTAAGAAGTATAAATCATTCGTAAAGAGCAAACGTATCTTCTGGAAACAAGGGACTGATGCTAAGAGTTTATTTTTCGGAATAACCGAGATAAGAATGGATGAATTCATTGAACTGATAAAAGAACATAATTGGGAAACGTTGGGTCTGTTTGTGTAAATTCCCGACCGTAGTATCACCATGCCATAAACGGGATGCTTGAGTGCCCACCTGGCTGTAGCCATGACTAATTTTGCACGTTGTTTTCAAATCATCATTGTCACGCGTGCCTTATGGAATAATATGGAAGTTCAGCCCAAAATCGACACCTTGACACCCAAATTTGATTCGCCCCAGATATCAAGATTGGGTTCCCACGATAAAAGACCCCATTGAAACACAACCTTAGACCTTTTTGAACATTGGCCTATAAAAAAGAATCCTCATTCCTTCCCCGAAGCAAAGGACAGCGGAATCTCCTCAAGGGAGAGCGAATAGAATGCTAAAACCTGATTTCCCAAAGAAAGGGATGGGGAAGGAGAAGTGAAAAGAAAGAAAAGGAAGAAATGGAAAGAAAGAAAAAGAAAAAGATGAAAATAAAGAAAAGAACAAAAGAAAGGAAAGAAGGATTCCCGATCAAAGATCGAAAGGAAGTAAAAAGGGAAAAGAGGCAATTCTCGATCAATGAAAGAAAGAGAACGGAAGATCTTCAGACCAGATAAATTTTCAGCAAGGTAAGGGACTGCCGACAAAGGAAAACCCATTTTTGGTGTCTCTTCCCTTCAGATTTCCATTCAAGGTCGTTCTCGACTGGCGATATCCCACCCCACCTGAACAAAGAGGAAAAGACCGAAACACCCAGCTTCCTCTCCAAAAACACTACCCTCGAGAAAATCCTATTGGTCTGTGATCGTACGTTTGATCTTTGATTCGATAGGAAGTCGTGTGCAAAATAGAGTCATGGTGCAGTTATTGTTTGGGAATAGGATAAAACACTTGCCTGTGTGAGTTTTATACACTATGAGTGATTTATTTTCAGCTTAGCCCGATGTTTCCCCTGCATGTTCATTTAAAAGCTAAAAGTTGACATCTTGCCCTTCATTCTCGGTTACAAGGAAGATTACCCTTGGCACAAGTATATTGTTTCTCTAAGATATGGTGCTCTCGCGAATGATTTATTTTTCTTTACAAAAAGCATGTTTGCCTTTTAGGTGGAAAAACCCGGTGGACCGTTCGGTCCTGCCAACCACTTTTTTCGGAGCCCCATGAATGTTATTGCCTAGCGCAGTTCATGCACCCTCCACCTTCGAGTTTGGAGCTATGCTTCATGATTGCCTAAGTGTGGACCCTCTAGTGCAATCCTTCATTCTCCCTTTTTTTTCGGAGCCCTATGAATGTCATTGCCTAGCACTGTTCATGAATCCTCCACCCAAAGAGTTTGGAGCTATGCTTCATGATTGCCTAAGTGTGGACCCTCTAGTGCAATCCTCCATTCTCCCTTCTTTTTTTCGGAGCCCCATGAATGTCATTGCCTAGCGCTGTTCATGCATCCTCCACCCAAAGAGTTTGGAGCTATGCTTCATGATTTCCTAAGTGTGGACCCTCTAGTGCAATCCTCCATGCTCCCCTTTTTTTTCGGAGCCCCATGAATGTCATTGCCTAGCGCTGTTCATGCATCCTCCACCCAAAGAGTTTGGAGCTATGCTTTATGATTGCCTAAGTGTGGACCCTCTAGTGCAATCCTCCATTCTCCCTTTTTTTTTTCGGAGCCCCATGAATGTCATTGCCTAGCGCTGTTCATGCATCCTCCACCCAAAGAGTTTGGAGCTATGCTTCATGATTGCCTAAGTGTGGACCCTCTAGTGCAATCCTCCATTCTCCACTTTTTTTTTAGCCCCATGAATGTCATTGCCTAGCGCTGTTCATGTGTTCTCCACCTTCGAGTCTGGAGCCCCGCGAATGTCATTGCCTAGCGCTGTTCGCCAATTCTCCATTCTCCACTTTTTTTCGGAGCCCCATGAATGTCATTGCCTAGCGCTGTTCATGCATCCTCCATCCAAAGAGTTTGGAGCTATGCTTCATGATTGCCTAAGTGTGGACCCTCTAGTGCAATCCTCCATTCTCCACTTTTTTCGGAGCCCCATGAATGTCATTGCCTAGCGCTGTTCATGTGTTCTCCACCTTCGAGTCTGGAGCCCCGCGAATGTCATTGCCTAGCACTGTTTGTCAATTCTCCATTCTCCACTTTTATTCGGAGCCCCATGAATGTCATTGCCTAGCGCTGTTCATGTGTTCTCCACCTTCGAGTTTGGAGCTATGCTTCATGATTGCCTAAGTGTGGACCCTCTAGTGCAATCCTCCATTCTCCACTTTTTTCGGAGCCCCATGAATGTCGTTGCCTAGCGCTGTTCATGTGTCCTCCACCTTCGAGTCTGGAGCCCCGCGAATGTCATTGCCTAGCGCTGTTCGCCAATTCTCCATTCTCCACTTTTATTCGGAGTCCCATGAATGTCATTGCCTAGCGCTGTTCATGTGTCCTCCGTCATCAAGCGCGGAGCCTCTGGTGATTGGGAAATATGTTTTTCTGTTATTTTCTGGATCGGTTCCTTCGCCAAACATGTGTATATGTGTATATGTATATTATATTCGTTATTCTTGTTGTTGTTTGTATTTTGTTTTGTGTTGTACAGCAAAAAAGAAGGAGTAGAGACGAGAACCGTCATCACGGAAAGGGCAGGACAGACAAAATCAGTGTCTTATCTTTGCTTTCCTCTTATCTCCGATGAGAGGTAAGTAAAGAGGGGCAACTGTCATACCCTAATTTCATCCGGGGATTATTATTTGATGATATACAACCTTTGATTGGCCGCTTCGAGATACTTGGCACCCTTTGTTGCACAATATGTGAAGTCCCGAGACGTGCCGAAAATCAAAAGGAAGCAGGCTTACACGATCCATGAAAATTCCGTAATGTGACAGAAATCGAAAGGAGGTGTTTTTCGCAATCCGTGAGTTTTCGTAACTTCTTCGAAAGCTAAAAAAGAGTAAATACATAATCCGTGAAGATTCGTAACCTTGCGGAAGGAAAATAAGTATCGTTACGAAATTCGTAAAGTTTCGTAACGTTACGGAAAAAGAATTACCAAAAAAGGTAAAGGGGTGCATTTAGTAAAAAGGGGGGTACAAATAGCAATCAGGCCCACTTGGGCCTTCCAGATTCTTCCTCCATAAGGCTGTTGCTTCTGGAGGAAGCAACCTTGCTCGCCTGGGCGAGCTGGGTTGCAAGCTCGTCCCCTATTTTGCTATAAATAGGGGGAGGAGTGAAGGGAGAAGGGGTTCAGCCTTCTTGGCACTTCTTATTCTCTCGAAATTGCTGAGGAAAATTATTTCCGTGAAGAAAATCCAAGCCGAGGCGCTTCCGTAACGTTTCTGTGAGTAATTACGCGAAGATTCTCGACCGTTCTTCAACATTCATCGTTCGTTCTTCGTTTTCTTCAGTCTTCAACGGGTAAGTACCCCAAACCGAGCTTTTCAATTCATTCTATGTACCCGTGGTGGTCCACATTTTGTTTCATGTATTTTTATTCTCGTTTTCATTCGCTTTCTATACCCCCTTTTGACGTGCTTCAGTCATTTATTTAAGTTGTTTCTCGCCTAATCTAAAAATAAAATAAATTTCCACCGATCATTTGAATTGTATCATCCGTTAATTTATGTTAAAAAGAATTCTGACCATTTGGTCGTGTCGTAACCACGTTGGAAATCAAAAAGAGGTAAAATAATAATATAATAATCAAAAAATACCTCTTAGTAAAATAAAGCGAAAAATCAATCGGACGTTTTCTCTTTGGGATTTCTCATTCTTAATTGAATTGACTAATAACTAAAGTGAAACTAAGGCTAAAATCAACTCGCCTAGTCAAGCTCGTCCACAAAAAAATAGGGTTTTGAAATTTTATCATTTCATTTTCTTACCAAGTAAAATGGATCATTTTTAAGGTCCAACGCCTTAAAATGATCACCTTTCAAGTAAAAAGAATCACTTGATTCACGCATAAGGAAGAACTACGTAGGTCTGATTTCCCCTTTGATGGAGGGTACGTAGGAGCAAGAGCCCCACTTTTGTCGACCTCAAAAAATAAAAAGAAATAAAGTTAAGGTAACACAATTTTCACAATTCTAAAAAATAGGCTGTTGTCCTTTGAGACAAACGTGAGAGGTGCTAATACCTTCCCAAAGCGTAAATACAACTCCCGAACTTAGAATTTTCATTTTGACCGGTTTCCTTTGGTTTTTCCGACGTTTTCCACAAATAAACGTTGGTGGCGACTCCGCGCATCTTTCCTCCTTTGGAAAGCGCACCCGTGAGCCTCGTCTTCGCTCGCCCGCGAAGGGCACGTTGCGACAGTTGGCGACTCCACTGGGGACCTTTTTGTGAGTTAGGCCTATTTTAAGGAATTGTGGATTTGTGAAACTTCGTGTGTGCATTTGTTGAACTGTGTAAAATGTAAATAACTGTTGTCTATTTCGCATTCTTTACACTGCATTCTAAGCACCCACGGGTTTGAGTAAAAAAGGGGCCCTATACCCGGGTTCATGGGAATTTAAGGAGTGGAGGTGAATCTATCATCATGCTAGGTCTCCGACTTGCTTGATAATAGTGAAACCTGGTCTAGAGCTTTCTCTCTTTATAATGTGTTGTCGCTGGTATTCCATACCGCCACAATATTATTATCTTGAGTGATGATACCTCTAGAAAACAGTCGTGTGAGTTATGAATTGTTGGGGATGTGTAATCTGATATGAGAAATAAATATTTATTAAACAACCAGATCCTTCTTTTAGAACTTTCCTTTCTGATATTGCAGCAAATGATCAGAGTTGATCAATATTATTTTATTATTTACTAATTAAATATTATACCAGGGAGTTAACTATTGACACATTCTAGAACTCCTTTGCCACCAAAAAAGCCTCGACCAAGAGGGCTATATGGTACAATTCCAATGCCAAGCTCCATGTATCAATAAAAAGCTTTACCAAAGTAAGTAACGTGCATTTTAATTTTAGTTTATTTCTCTTAATTTAACCTCTTTTCATATGTAGCTAGTGATTAAAGTGAGTAGTGGTGATAGAGAACTAAAGTGGAAGACATTCGGGTCGTTGTGTGTTGATCCCATCTCTCTTTTTTGTGAAGGTATTTGAACAATTAAACTTGTCCTCACTTAACCTTCCAAAAAGGATTCTTAGCTTGCACACAAATTAATATAGCAGCAAAGATCTTTGAGTTCCAGTCAGCTAATGGTATATGAAGCACATACTTGAATGTAGTAAAAACTCTTAATTTGTGTTTTTGTTTTTTGGTGATTAGTTAATTCTAAAATTTAGGTCCAAAAGTGAAATGCAATAACAAGCAAAGTGAAATATTTACAATTTAGACAAAAATATGTTGTCAACACTCCACACCATATAATACAGATTTCAGGATTTGTCATACTTCTAGAATCCTAAGAATGAAAATTCACATAAGGCCATGATGTAACCTTAATTAACCTTAAAGGAAAACTTAGTACACCTTATTTGCCGCAGAAATATATCTATGTAGAAGGTTTTAATGGCCACTAGACATATTTCTGATTACATGTGTCTTGACTCAAGTATGAATCTGATAACTATTGGTTCGGTGATCAGAGAAAGAAAGAATGAAAAGATAGGACTTTAGTGATGAAATCTCCCTTAGCACTGGATGAGTGACAAACCCAGGTTATGTAATGCCAAGGATCACTTTCTTCCTCTTAGTTTTGTTTTTCTTGAGAAGGATGGAGCATGGATTAGAGGTAAGATAAAGATCACTGTAATTGAAAATGGTGATATAGATCTTTCAAAATCACTATGGACCTATTAAGTATGTATATAATATTTAAACCCTAAATTGATTCATATAATCTAACTGTGCACACAGTATCAAGTTCCCAAAGGTAGGGAGAGATTCTGTTTCTCCATCTCTAGTCCACCTGTACCTGTCTAGCTTCCCCGTACCAAACAAACAACTCTGAGCATAAAAGCTATAAATATTCATCTCCCCGTTGAACTTTAGGCCAAGATTTCCACCAGTAACTTCATCCATGCTACATATATCACCAAGGTATGGAGTGTATTTTCTTTTCAAGCAATGACACACAAACATCTGCCAACACCTCTAATTTCTTTTTATCTTTTTCGGCCTATTATATCATAAATCTTATAATACTTATATTTCTCTCTATAAATGTCTTATAGAATAATGGATGTCCATGAAATATTTTTCTTTCCCAAATGCAATGAACCTTTAAATCCAGTTTGAAACAATATGATGCAAGGAACGATTCGTGTCTCCCCTAAGCAATGAGTAAGAGGTATATATATATTGTCATATAGAGATAAGAAGTATCACTTCTATGATGGTTTTGTAAATTTAATTAAGAGTCTAGGTATTATTGAGAACTTTTCTCTCCCTTGGTGTACATTAACTCATTCAACCATTGTCTCAAGATACCATTGGATAATATAGGATGAGGTGATGGAGATCAGCCATATATCCAATCAAACATAATAATAACACATAATCTAGTTTCAAATTGTAAACTAGATCAATCACATCCATTTTAAAAATCAGTACATAAAATTATATACAACCTACAAATGGGTGGATTAATATTGGGCACTTGCATCATTTGACAAAGGAGGTACAAAATTCTGAATGGCCCAAATATTGACATCTTCTTGGAAAAGATTGTAGTTAAAGCATTGTTGGATGTTAACGAACTTAGGCTAACATTCCTTAACATCTGATTTTCAGAAAACTGATATGCCAACACATTTATGTTCATATCGATTTTGTAAATGATGTTAAGTTGATAATGTTAAATCTATATTTTCTTTTAACGTGGCCTGTTAGTTAAGAGGTTAACTTCTGGTATTTTCAAAACAATCCTTATGCCATCAACGCTATTCATGAAAGCATAGACTAAAAAAATAAAAATTTAAATGACTAAAATGAAAATAAAGATATGTAAAAACAATGAAATCAAAAACTCCTATTTTACATGGATCCAGAGGTTATCTATGCCTAAAATAAAACTTATACATATTATTGTTTATTAAAGTAACTTATCAAATATTTTATTATAAACTATATATTTCATATTTATTAATTTTTAAAAAAACATAAAATAAATAACCTAACTCTATAATTATTAAGGATATGGGTGTAGTTTTATAGTATATAATCATAATAATAGTATGAGTGATTTCACACTTATATGATTTCAAACACATATAATCAATGTGAAGTAAGAAAAATAAAAAGCATGCATGATCAAACATTTCTATTTTATTTATTGTCCATGAATGGTTTAATATAAAAAAACAATAAAATGAAGAAATATACACTCAATGAATAAATGATAATTTTAAAAAATTATAAAATTACAAATGTTGACTTGGTTTAAAATTAAAGTTATGCTACTTTGATTATACAACATATAGTTAAATTCAATTAATTTTATATAAAATTGAGAAAAAATAGCATTAAACAATTTTCTTTGTCAAAAATAGTTTGTATCTTTAGAGTTATAAGCTATTAAAAGTAGAGAAAATACATTATAGATTATATTTCATAACCAAAACCTTTAATTCCATAAATGATTATATTCAACAATTTAATGTTGAAGGTCTTCGGCATAAGAGTTTGTTTCTACACATTGATGGTGTCAAAAAAATTTACACTATCAACTAACCATAAATCATGATAATTGATAAGTATGATCTTTAAGATAATTATTGTCAAACTCAACAAATTTATTATATGACAATTTATAATTCAATGATAATGTAAAAAACTTTTTACATTATTAATGCATAAACTATTAAAGCGTATAAGCCTATGGAATGATATACAAATTACAATTTATCGAAGTTATTTATTCAATATTTTTTTGTTAGACCATAGTATTTGTTCTAGAAGTGTAATCTTAGTATCATGTGAACCAAGATATTCATATAAATCAACTATGAAAACTGGGGTGTTCACCCCCATCCTAACTGATCACTTTTGAGGACGTTATAACCTGATCTAGAACATTAAGCTTCACAATTGAACTGAGAAGGTACTAATATTGGACATGTGGCACCCCCTTTGAGGTATGTGTCTCAAGTGATTACAGCTAGATATAACTAATTCTTCCGTCAAAAGCATGGTATAAAACACAAACATTGGTATGATAATGAACTATAATCCCATTACTCCAACTTGAGTGTCGAAGACTATGCAGTCACCCCAACGCCTCTGTGTGATCTCTTCATCGTTGTCATGCTCCACCACCGAAATCGTCATTGCAATCCAGTTCTAGATTAGGATCCTTTCCTGAATTGGATTTCTTCTGCCTGAACCAAGCAATATTAATACGAAATTATTTAGTCAACATAAACTTTAATATTTTATATTGTTAATTCAATTTTTTCATTTTTCTTGTACATTAATCACTTAATTTTTATTTATTTTAGTTTCTATCTTTAACTATTAATTAAAATAAAATATTATGAATTATTTTATATTTACAACATTATTAAAAATTTATTATTTTTAATTATTATTCATAAAATATGTTGCGGGTGATGGCAAAACAAAGATGGAGGTAGAGCAGTCGTCAGGAGAGGAGATGTAATGTAAGTGATGGAGAGGTTGTTGTGTAGGGGTCAACCCTACTATAGACTAATAAGCAGATGGATGTGGAGACTTGGAGTATAGTAAAGATTGAGGGAGGTAAAAAGGAATAAAGAAGAGTGAAGAAAAATATCTAATTAAAGATCAAGACAACTTCTGATAAATTTAAAAAGACTTGGAGTATAGAAAAGACTAAGCGAGGTAAAAAGGAATAAAGAAGAGTGAAGAAAAATATCTAATTAAAGATCAAGACATGCAACTTCTGATAAATTCAACAAGGAATTAGGAAATATATTTCTTAAATAAGTTTTTGTTCATGTAAGTTCACGTATTTTAAATTTTGGTCTCTAAAAACTTTTTATTTATTTTTAGTTCTTATAAGTTTATATTTTTTTTCCATTTTGGTATATATATATATATATATATATATATTGTCATACTCTAATTTCGTCCGGGGATTATTACTTGATGACATGCAACCTTTGATTGGCCGCTTGAAGATACTTGACACCCTTTGTTGCATAATATGTAAGTCTCGAGACGCGCTGGAAATCAAAAGGAAGCAGGGTTACGCAATCCGTGAAATTCCGTAATGTGGCGGAAACCAAAAGGAGGTGTTGTTGCGCAATCCGTGAGTTTCCGTAACTTCATCGAAAGTTAAAAAAGAGTAAATACATGATCCGTAAGGATTCGTAACCTTACGGAAAGAAAATAAGTATCGTTACGAAATTCGTAAAGTTTCGTAACGTTACGGAAAAAGAATCACCAAAAAAGTAAAAGGGGTGCATTTAGTAAAAAGGGGGTACAAATAGAAATCAGGCCCACTTGGGCCTTCCAGATTCTTTCTCCAGAAGGCGGTTGCTTCTGAAGGAAGCAACCTTGCTCGCCTGGGCGAGCTAGGTGGCAAGCTCCTCCCCTATTTTGCTATAAATAGGGGGAGGAGTGAGGAGGAAAGGGGTTCAGCCTTCTTGGCACTTCGTATTCTCTTAAGATTGCTGAGGAAAATTGTTTCCGTGAAGAAAATCCAAGCCGAGGCGCTTCCGTAAGGTTTCCGTGGGCAATTACGCGAAGATTTTCAACCGTTCTTCGACATTCATCGTCGTTCTTCGTTTTCTTCGATCTTCAACTGGTAAGTACCCCAAACCGAGCTTTTCAATTCATTCTATGTACCCGTGGTGGTCCCCATTTGTTTCATGTACTTTTATTCTCGTTTTCATTTACTTTCCGTACCCCCTTTTGACGTGCTTCAGTCATTTATTTAAGTCATTTCTCGCCTAATCAAAAAATAAAATAAATTTCCACCGATCATTTGATTTGTAATATCCGTTAATTTCTGTTAAAATGAATTCCGACCATTCGGTCGTGCCGTAACCATGTTGGAAATCAAAAAAGAGGTAAAATAAATAATATAATAATAAAAAAATACCTTTTAGTAAAATGAAGCGAAAAATCAATCGGACGTTCTCTCTTTGGGATTTCTGATTCTTAATTGAATTGACTAATAACTAAAGTGAAACTAAGGCTAAAATCAACCCGCCTAGTCAAGCTCGTCCACAAAAAAGTCACTAAAAAGGGTTTGAAAGTTTATCATCTCAGTTTTCCTTATCAAGTTAATGGATCATTTTTAAGGTCCAACGTCTTAAAATGATCACTCTTCAAGTAAAAAGAATCGCTTAATTCATTCTTAAAAAAGAACTACGTAGGTCTGATTTCCTCTTCGATGGAGGGTACGTAGGAGCAAGAGCCCCGCTTTTGTCGACCTCAAAAAGAAAAAGAAATCAAAAGGTAAAATAACACAATTTCACAATTCTAAAAAATAGGCTGTTGTCCTTTGAGACAAACGTGAGAGGTGCTAATACATTCCTCAAACGTAAATACAACTCCCGAACTTAGAATTTTCGTATTGACCGGTTTCCTTCGGTTTTTCTGACGTTTTCCACAAATAAACGTTGGTGACGACTCCGCGCATCTTTCCTCCTTTGGAAAGCGCACCCATGAGCCTCGCCTCGCACGCCCGCAAAAGGGCATGTTGCGACAGTTGGCGACTCCACTAGGGACTTTTTGTGAGTTAGGCCTATTTTAAGGAATTGTGGAATTGTGAAACTTTGTGTGTGCATTTGTTGAACTGTGTAAAATGTAAATAACTGTTGTCTATTTCACATTCTTTACACTGCATTCTAAGCACCCACGGGTTTGAGTAAAAAAGGGGCCCTATACCCGGGTTCATGGGAATTTAAGGAGTGGAGGTGAATCTATCATCATGCTAGGTCTCCGACTTGCTTGATAATAGTGAAACCTCATCTAGAGCTTTCTCTCTTTATAATGTGTTGTCGCTGGTATTCCATACTGCCACAATATTATTATTTTGAGTGATGATACCTCTAGAAAACAGCCATATGAGTTATGAATTGTTGGGAGTAGTTATTAGAGACCCCTAAATATTGTCCTATAGGTTCCCAAATAGGGGCAAAGAGCAAACACGCTCCGTGCCATTTTGTTCTCATGCAT
Source organism: Glycine max (assembly GCF_000004515.6). Lineage (NCBI taxonomy): Eukaryota > Viridiplantae > Streptophyta > Magnoliopsida > Fabales > Fabaceae > Glycine > Glycine max. The sequence goes on along the minus strand of NC_038254.2, from coordinate 45,681,012 downwards.
TTTTTTGGTAAATAGCACTAGTTTATAGTTTTGCTAGTGATATTTTGTTTCTTTAGAGTAATACGTAACTTTTTAATACTACGTTGAGGCGTCATGATGCCTAAAACGTAGCATTAAAAAAGATGGATCTTTGCGGTCTCGTATGTGTGAATTACCTCTTTGTTTTGTTTTCTTTCTGTTTAATGCATACGCATTGCATCATTCATGTCGGAGTCTTGATCCACCCCTTTTTTAGGTAAATGATGGGGACAAATCAAAATGGCAAAAGATTTTATCAAGTCAAGGTCAAAGGTCTAGATGTCACCAGTCTCAAGGAATTGGGACGATTGATGGGACTTCTCCAAAGGCAAGCCTTCTACAAAGTGTACAGAAAGATTCTAGATTTGACCGCAGCGGAGGTATTTACGGAAGCTGTCGTATCCCTCGCCCAATACTATGATCAGCCATTGAGGTGCTTCACGTTTGGGGACTTCCAAATGGTATCGACTGTTGAAGAGTTTGAGGAAATATTAGGATGCCCTCTTGGGGGAAGAAAACCGTACCTTTTCTCCGGATTTCTTCCCTCCTTGAGTAAGATTGCAGCTGTGGTCGGAGATTCGACAAAAGAGTTGGACCGCATGAAGCAAACTCGGAACGGCGTAGTGGGCCTACCACGGAAATACTTGGAAGGCAAGGCAAGGGATATGGCAAGCCAAGAGAAGTGGGTCCCGTTTGCAGATATACTAGCTTTGCTGATTTTTGGGGTTGTCCTCTTTCCGAACGTGGACGGCTTGGTGGACTTAGCCGCGATCGATGCTTCCCTTGCATATCACCATAGCAAGGAGAGCCCAGTGGTGGCTATCTTGGCGGACTTATTCGATACCTTTGACCGAAGGTGCGAGAAGAACAACGCACGGATTGTCTGTTGCTTACCCGCTCTCTGTGTGTGGTTGGTTTCGCACCTATTCCAACAAGACATAAGACATCCGTGTCCGCTTCAAAGTTATCGCTCGTGCGTCGAAAAAAGAAGAGTCGATTGGTACCAACACTTGGCTGGGGTAGGAGGCAGCGTGATCAATTGGTTTCCTCCATGGAAGGAAGGAAATGAGGGAGTTCTTTTCTCATGTGGGGACTACCCTAATGTTCTGTTGATAGGGACGAGGGGTTGTATTAACTATAATCCTGCACTTGCCATAAGACAGCTAGGGGGTACCCCATGAGAGGAGCTCCAACGGAAGAGAGCCTCTCACCTTTCCTTGTGAGAGATTTCTGCGCGCAAGGTCTCAAGGTGATACAAAGAGTCCACCAGGCATGGAGAAGTCCGTTGAGGAAAGACAAAGAGCTTAGGGGCATCCGTAATGGCGTCATCGGTGGTTATCATGGATGGCTAAGAGTTCATACGCGAGGGTTAGATTGGCTCCCCAAGTTGAAAGTTATCAATGAGGAGAACTTCGAAGCTCCGGAGGAAGATGAAGAAGTCCAAGCTCTAAAATTAGAGCTAGGGAAGGCAAGACTCGCCAAAGAAAAGTTCAAGTCCGCCGCTACCAACATCCGGAAAGAGTGCACCGAGTTACGAGAGGAAAACGCAGCCACTGCAAGAGCCCTTGAACAAGAAACCAAAAGGGCCCGCAAGGAGGAACATGGCCGAGATAAATTCCGAGGAGCTTTGTGGGGTAGCAACAATGAGCTCAAGCTTCGGAGAGAGGAAAGAGACCAGTCACGGGTGCATGGCATGATCTTAAAAGAAGAGTTAGCTGCTTGCGCAAGATCCAAGAGGAGTTTGGCTCAACACTTGGAAGCCACGGAGCAAAGCATGCTAGCTATCATAGGGCAGTACAAGGAAGAGTTAAACCAGTATGTGACCCATGAACAAAAGCTAGTAGAGGATTTCACACAAGTGTACGCCGAAAAGGAAGCAAGAGGGAGGGTGATTGACGCATTGCATCAAGAAGCGACTATGTGGATGGATAGGTTCGCCTTGACCTTGAATGGAAGTCAAGACCTCCCGCGACTACTAGCCAAAGCAAAAGCCATCGCCGAAGTGTGTACAGCCCCCGAGGAAATTCATGGGCTAATCAATTACTGTCAACACATGATAGATTTGATGGCCCATATAATTAGAAACCGTTAGGTTCTATTGTAACACTTTTGTATAATCTTGGCTGGATGAAAGATTTGTTCTTTTTATAAAACGAGAAGTTTTGAACTCATCACATTATCTAAAAAACCTTAAGGTGGATCCAAGTGCTCCGATCATTCATTGGCATATTCATGTTTTGGTGGCGTACTCACCGTTGTTTGTTTCTTTAGGGAATTCACCATAACTAAGAAAGCACAAAGGCACCCCTATAACACTCGATCCAGAAAAATGGACAATGAAGAGGGCATGCAAGAACAGATGAAGGCCGACCTATCGGCCTTAAAAGATCAAATGGCTTCTATCACGGAGGCCATGCTAAAACTCCATAAAACTATAGAGGATAATGCCACGGCGACCGCCTCCCATGCAGTTAGGGAAGTGGAACCGGTGCTACAGCCCGCAATAAACTTGGGTCGAGATAGAAACACAACGGTGTTCGGTCAGAGGTATAGTCCGCAAGCTTACCCTTATGGTTTGCCTCCAGACTTCACTCCCCGTGCCACTCCGAAAGAGTTGAGCCAAGCCCCTACCTTCGAGGGGCCACTTCCCCCTTATGCCGACTACCCCCTGCAAGAAGATGATGAAGGAGATGCCCATCTAGGCCCTCTGCTTCCCCTCAAGGATCCAGCCCCCCATGAATTACCCTAACCAAACATAGTCCGCCATGTCCCATCTTCACCCGCACCCGTAAAAGAGTCTGTTCCCTTCGCAGAAGATAAGGGAAAGATTGATTCACTTGAAAAGAGGCTAAGAGCGGTAGAAGGCCTCGGCAATTACCCGTTCTCAGATTTAGCGAACCTATGTTTGGTGCCTGACATCGTCATCCCTCCCAAGTTCAAAGCACCGGATTTTGATAAGTACAAAGGGACGACATGTCCGAAAGGGCATCTTCGGATGTATTGCTGAAAGATGGGGGCGTATTCTGCGGACGAAAAGTTGTTGGTGCATTTCATTCAAGATAGCTTGGCCGGAGCGGCTGTGGCATGGTATACCAATCTGGAAGCTTCCCAGATCCGGTCATGGAAGGACTTGGCAACTACCTTCATTAGGCAGTACCAATACAATACGGATATGGCTCCTGATCGGAATCAGCTTCAGAGTATGACCAAGCAAGAACATGAGTCCATTAAAGAATATTCCCAAAGGTGGAGAGATCTCGCAGCCCAAGTCGTCCCGCCCATGACGGAGAGGGAGATGATCACAATTATGGTAGATACGTTGCCCACGTTCTACTATGAAAAGCTGATAGGCTATATGCCAGCTAACTTTGCAGATCTCGTCTTCGCCGGAGAAAGAATTGAATCTGGACTAAGAAAAGGCAAGTTCGAATATGCCTCCAACACGGCCCCCAACAACAACAGAAGAGCCCCAGTGGTGGGCGCGAGGAAAAAGGAAGGAGATACCCATGCGGTTACCTCCGCCCCAACATGGATGAAAGCACCCCAAAATATCCAAAGCTCATACCAGCCTAACCCCCCCGAACTTTTCAATCCGAGCCAGGAGTTCCCTCCCGACTAAAGTAAAAGGACCACCTGCAACAGAAAGAATGCCGGCCCGACACACAGCTTCAGCAACTCCCCGGCCAGTCAATAATACAGTCCCCGGCGCGAGCTATAATAATGCACAGCGCCCACCCCCGAAAGATAACTTCTCTCCTGTTCCCATGGCATACTCTGGGCCTTCATTATTGGAGAATCATTTGGTGGTGGCCATACCCGAGAGGGTCTTCCAGCCACCATACCCCAAGTGGTACAACCCGGGTGCCAAGTGTGTGTACCATAGTGGAGCTCCTGAACACAACATTGACTCCTGCATCCCGTTCAAGTATAAGGTGCAGCACCTAATTAATGCCGGCTAGCTATCGTTTCAAGAGGAGGGCCCAAATGTTAAAACCAACCCACTAGCTAGTCATGGAGGGGCTAGCGTGAACGCCATCAAAGAGGATGGACCATCGCGGGCAAAGAGATTAGGAGAGGTGGCTACTTCTAGACGCTTCATCTACCAATCGCTGCTAGCGGCATGCATGGTTTCACCTCGGGGAGTCACACGACATGGAAACCTGTCCCGCGGTGGAAGAATTGCTTCAGCGGCTCATGGACTGGGGGCAGCTTGAAGTGTCCAAAGGAGGGAAGGAAGAACCACAAATTTGCATGCAGTCGGAAGAAAAGAAGGTTCCCCAAAGCCCTAGTAATATGTTTTACTAGGAAATGGACCGGCTCCACGCCCATATAGCCCCGGACAGCACCCAAGCCGACGCCGTTTGCATATCAAAGCAATAAGGCTGTTCCGTGGAAGTATACCCATCCCGCATTTGGAGAAAGAGTAGTAACCGAAGTTGACTCCCTGTCAGCCAAGGTGACCAACATCACCGGCCTCAGTGGCGTAACCCACAGTGGCCGGGTGTTCGCTTCCCCTCACTCGGCATAGTTTCCCTCCAAGGGGAAAACGCCCATGGTCCAAGAGCCCACAGACGTAGCCACCCCCTCAAAAGAAGTGGATCCTCTGGTGGTAAAAGGGGCTGAAAAGAAAGAGGGTCTTCAAGGGAAGACGGTGACTTTGGAAGAGGCTCATGAGTTCCTTCGCCTCATCCAACAAAGCGAGTTTAAGGTAGTCGAGCAACTGAATAAAACTCCAGTAAGGATCTCTTTGCTTGAATTGCTCATAAACTCCGAGCCTTATCGTGCGCTGTTGATAAAAGTCCTCAACGATGCCCATGTAGCACACGATATCTCAGTAGAAGGTTTTGAAGGCATTGTTAATCATATAACCACCAATAATTATATCGCATTTTCGGAAGAAGAGATTCCCGTTGAGGGGAGAGGACACAACAAGGCTTTACATGTGTCGGTAAGATGTATGGACCATGTCGTCGCAAAGGTACTCATCGACAATGGATCGAGTTTAAATGTGATGCTGAAGACCACCTTGGAAAACCTGCCTTTTAGTGTGTCATGTTTAAAACCAAGCTCGATGGTGGTACGAGCCTTTTGATGGTACTCGGCGAGAAGTGATGGGGGAAATCGACATGCCCATTCAGATAGGCCCCCACACTTGCAATGTGGTGTTTCAAGTGATGGACATAAATCCCGCCTATAGCTGCCTCTTGGGAAGACCTTGGATTCATGCGCTAGGAGTGGTCCCTTCAACGCTTCACCAGAAATTAAAGTTCTCAGTTGGTGGACTTTTAGTGATAGTATCGGGTGAAGAGGACATGTTGGTGAGCTGCCCCTCCTCCGTACCATACGTAGAAGCGGCGGAAGAATCATTGGAAACAGTTTTCCAATCCTTCGAGGTGGTGAGCTGCGCCTCTGTGGAACCAAGTCCGTTGCTACCTTCTCTCTCCAACGCGGCCATAATGGTGGCACGGGTAATGCTCAAGCACGGATATGAGCCTGGAATGGGTCTTGGCAAAGATGGCCTGGGGAATGCCGACGTAGTCGATATTAGGGGAAATTCGTACAAGTATGGATTGGGGTATGAACCCGGCATGCCGGGAAGGAGGAATGTGCCGTCGAGATTCCGGGCGGATAGGACATGGCCCGGCCGTGTTAGCCAATGTTTCACCAGTGCCGGAATCATGTTCGACGAAGAGGTGGCAGCAATCGGAGAGGAGTGCCCTCAAGAACCGCCAAGTTTCGTGCGGCCATGTGTCATACCCTAATTTCGTCCGGGGATTATTACTTGATGACATGCAACCTTTGGTTAACCGCTTTGAGATACTTGGCGTCCTTTGTTGCACAATAAATGAAGTCCCGAGACGTGTCAAAAATCAAAAGGAAGCAGGCTTGCGCGATCCGTGAAATTCCGTGATGTGGCGGAAATCGAAAAGATGTGTTTTTGCGCAATCCGTGAGTTTCCGTAACTTCTTCGAAAGCTAAAAAAGAGTAAATACATAATCCGTAAGGATTCGTAACCTTGCGGAAGGAAAATAAGTATCGTTACGAAATTCGTAAAGTTTCATAACGTTACGGAAAAAGAATTACCAAAAAAAATAGAAGGGGGTGCATTTAGTAAAAAGGGGGGTACAAATAGCAATCAGGCCCACTTGGGCCTTCCAGATTCTTCCTCCAGAAGGTTGTTGTTTCTGGAGGAAGCAACCTTGCTCGCCTGGGCGAGCTGGGTGGCAAGCTCCTCCCCTATTTTGCTATAAATAGGGTGAGGAGTGAACAAGAAAAGGGTTAAGCCTTCTTGGCACTTCTCATTCTCTCGAAATTGCTGAGGAAAATTATTTCCGTGAAGAAAATCCAAGCCAAGGCGCTTCCATAATGTTTCCGTGAGTAATTACGCGAAGATTCTCGACCGTTCTTCAACATTCATCGTTCGTTCTTCGTTTTCTTCAGTCTTCAACGGGTAAGTACCTCAAACTGAGCTTTTCAATTCATTCTATGTACCCGTGGTGGTCCACATTTTGTTTCATGTATTTTTATTCTCGTTTTCATTCTCTTTTTATACCCCCTTTTGACGTGCTTAAGTCATTTATTTAAATCATTTCTCGCCTAATCTAAAAATAAAATAAATTTCCACTAATTTCGGTTAAAAAGAATTCCGACCGTTCGGTCGTGCCGTAACCACGTTGGAAATAAAAAAAGAGGTAAAATAATAATATAATAATAAAAAAAATACCTTTTAGTAAAATAAAGCGAAAAATCAATCGGACGTTTTCTCTTTGGGATTTCTCATTCTTAATTGAATTGACTAATAACTAAAGTGAAACTAAGGCTAAAATCAACTCGCCTAGTCAAGCTCGTCCACAAAAAATAGGATTTTTGAAAGTTTATCATTTCAGTTTCTTACCAAGTAAAATGGATCATTTTTAAGGTCCAACGCCTTAAAATGATCACCCTTCAAGTAAAAAGAATCGCTTGATTCACCTCTAAAGAAAGAACTACGTAGGTCTGATTTCCTCTTCGATGGAGGGTACGTAGGAGCAAAAGCCCCGCTTTTGTCGACCTCAAAAAATAAAAAGGAATAAAGTTAAGGTAACACAATTTCCACAATTGTAAAAAATAGGCTGTTGTCCTTTGAGACAAACGTGAGAGGTGCTAATACCTTCCTCAAGCGTAAATACAACTCCCGAACTTAGAATTTTCATTTTGACCGGTTTCCTTCGGTTTTCCCGACGTTTTCCATAAATAAACGTTGGTGGCGACTCCGCGCATCTTTCCTCCTTTGGAAAGCGCACCCGCGAGCCTCGCCCTCGCTCGTCCGCAAAAGGGCACGTTGCGACAGTTGGCGACTCCACTGGGGACTATTTTTGTGAGTTAGGCCTATTTTAAGGAATTGTTGATTTGTGAAACTTTGAGTGTGCATTTGTTGAACTGTGTAAAATGTAAATAATTGTTGTATATTTCGCATTCTTTACACTGCATTCTAAGCACCCACGGGTTTGAGTAAAAAAGGGGCCCTATACCCGGGTTCATGGGAATTTAAGGAGTGGAGGTGAATCTATCATCATGCTAGGTCTCCGACTTGCTTGATAATAGCGAAACCTCGTCTAGAGCTTTCTCTCTTTATAATGTGTTGTCGCTGGTATTCCATACCGCCACAATATTATTATCTTGAGTGATGATACCTCTAGAAAATAGCCATGTGAGTTATGAATTGTTAGGGAGTAGTTATTAGAGACCCCTAGATATTGTCATATAGGTTCCCAAATAGGGGCAAAGAGCAAACACGCTCCGTGCCATTCGTTCTCATGCATTTTTGGTAAATAGCACTAGTTTATAGTTTTGCCAGTGATGTTTGGTTTCTTTAGAGTAATACGTAACCTTTTTAATACTACGTTGAGGCGCCATCATGCCCAAAACGTAGCATTAAAGTTGGATCTCTGCAGTCTCGTATGTATAAATTACCCCTTTGTGTTGTTTTCTTTCTGTTTCATGCATACGCATTGCATCATTCATGTCGGAGTCTTGATCCACCCCCTTTTTTAGGTAAATGATGGGGACAAATCAAAACGGCAAAAGGTTTTATCAAGTCAAGGTTAAAAGTCTAGATGTCACTAGCCTCAAGGAATTAGGACAATTGATGGGACCTCTCCAAAGGCAAGCCTTCCGCAAAGTGTACGGGAAGATTCTAGATTTGGCCGCAGCGGAGGTATTTACGGAAGTTGTCGTATCCCTCGCCCAATACTATGACCAGCCGTTGAGGTGTTTCACGTTTGGGGACTTCCAAATGGTACCAACTATTGAAGAGTTTGAGGAAATATTAGGTAGCCCTCTTGGGGGGAGAAAACCGTATCTTTTCTCCGGTTTTCTTCCTTCCTTCAGCAAGATTGCAGCTGTGGTTGGAGATTCAGCAAAAGAGTTGGATCGCATGAAGCAAACTCGGAACGGCGTAGTGGGCCTGCCTCGGAAATACTTGGAAAGCAAGGCAAGGGATATGGCAAGCCAAGAGAAGTGGGGCCCGTTTGCGGATATATTAGCTTTGTTGATCTTTGGGGTTGTCCTCTTTCCGAACGTTGACGGTTTGGTAGACTTAGCCGCCATTGATGCTTTCCTCGCATATCACCATAGCAAGGAAAGTCCAGTGGTGGCTATCTTGGCAAATTTGTTTGACACCTTTGACCGGAGGTGTGAGAAAAACAATGCACGGATTGTCTGTTGTTTACCCGCTCTCTGTGTGTGGTTGATTTCACACCTATTCCAACATGACACAAGACACCCGTGTCCGCTCCAAAGTTATCGCTCATGCGCCGAAAAAGAAAGAGTCGATTGGGACCAACATTTGGCTGGAATAGGAGGCAACGCAATCAATTGGTTTCCTCGTTGGAAGGAAGGCAAGGAAGGAGTTCTCTTCTCGTGTGGGGACTACCCTAATGTTCCATTGATAGGGACTAGGGGCTGTATTAATTATAATCCCGCACTCGCCATAAGACAGCTAGGGTACCCCATGAGGGGAGCGCCAACCGAAGAAAGTCTCTCGCCTTTCCTTGTGAGGGATTTAGGTGTGCAAAGTCTCAAGGTTATACAAAGAATCCACAAGGCGTGGAGGAGTCCGTTGAGGAAAGACAAGGAGCTTAGGGGCATCCGTAATGGCGTCATCGGAGGTTATCATGGATGGCTAAGAATTCACACGCGAGGGTTAGATTGGCTCTCCAAGTTGAAAGTTATCGATGAGGAGAACTTCGAAGCTCTGGAGGAAGATGAAGAAGTCCGAGCTCTAAAATTGGAGCTAGGGAAGGCAAGACTCGCCAAGGAGAAGTTCAAATCAGCTGCTACACACATCCGGAAAGAGTGCACCGAGTTACAAGAGGAAAATGCGGCCACTGCAAGAGCCCTTGAACAAGAAACCAAAAGGGCCCGCAAGGAGGAGTATGGCCGAGAGAAATTCCGAGGAGCATTGTGGGGTAGCAACAATGAGCTCAAACTCCGAAGAGAGGAGAGAGATCAGTCACGGGTGCATGGCATGATCTTAAAAGAAGAGTTAGTTGCTTGTGCGAGGTCCAAAAGGAGTTTGGCTCAACACTTGGAAGCCATGGAGCAAAGCATGCTAGCTATCATAGGGCAATACAAGGAGGAGTTGAACTAGTCTGTGGCCCATGAACAAAAGCTAGTGGAGGATTTTGCACAAGTGTACGCCGAAAAAGAAGCAAGAGGGAGGGTGATTGATGCATTGCATCAAGAAGCGACTATGTGGATGGATAGGTTCGCCTTGACCTTGAATGGAAGTCAAGACCTCCCGCGTCTATTAGCCAAAGCAAAAGCCATGGCCGAAGTGTGTACGGCCCCCGAGGAGATTCATGGGCTAATCAATTACTGTCAACACATAATAGATTTGATGGCCCATATAATTAGAAATCGTTAGGTTCTCTTGTAACACCTTTGTATAATCTTGGCTAGATGAAAGCTTTGTTCTTTTTATAAAATGAGAAGTTCTGGACTCATCACGTTACCTAAAAACCTTTGGGTGGATCCAAGTGCTCCGATCATTCATTTGCATATTCATGTTTTGGTGGCATACTCACCTTTGTTTATTTCTTTAGGAATTTCATCATAACTAAGAAAACACCAAGGCACCCCTATAACACTCGATCCAGAAAAATGGATAATGAAGAGGGCGTGTAGGAACAGATGAAGGCCGATCTATCGGCCTTAAAAGATCAAATGGCTTCCATCTCGGAGGTCATGTTAAAACTCCAGAAAACTATAGAGGATAAAGCCACGGCAACCGCCTCCAGTACAGTTAGGGAAGCGAAGCCAGTGCTGCAGTCCGCCTTAAAGCCGGGCCGAGACAGAAACACGACAGTGTTTGGTCAAAGGTATAGTCCGCAAGCTTACCCCTATGGCTTGCCTCCGGACTTCACTCCCTGCGCCGCCCCGGAAGATTTAAGCCAAGCCCCTACTTTCGAGGGGCAACTTCCCCCTTATGACGACTATCCCGGGCAAGACGATGAGGAAGGAGATACCCATCTTGGGCCCCTGCTCCACCTCAAAGATCCGTCCCCCCATGAACTACCCCAACTGAACATAGTCCGCCATATCCCAACTTCACCCACACCCGTAAAAGAATCTGTTCCCTTCGCGGAAGATAAGGGAAATATTGAGGCGCTTGAAGAGAGGTTAAGAGCAGTCGAGGGCCTTGGCAATTACCCATTCTCGGATTTAGCAGATTTATGTCTCGTGTCCAATATCGTCATTCCTCCCAAGTTCAAAGTACCGGACTTTGATAAGTACAAAGGGACGACATGTCCGAAAGGGCATCTTCGGATGTATTGCCGAAAGATGGGGGCGTATTCTGCGGACGAAAAATTGTTGGTCCATTTCTTTCAAGACAGCTTGGCCGGGGCAGCTGTAGCATGGTATACCAATCTGGAAGCTTCCCAGATCCGATCATGGAAGGACTTGGCAACTGCCTTCATTAGGCAGCACCAGTACAATACGGACATGGCTCCCGATCGGAACCAGCTTCAGAGTATGACCAAGCGAGAGCATGAGTCCATTAAGGAATATGTCCAAAGATGGAGAGATCTCGCAGCCCAAGTCGTACCGCCCATGACGGAAAGGGAGATGATTACAATTATGGTAGATACGTTACCCACGTTCTACTATGAAAAGCTGATAAGCTACATGCCAGCTAACTTTGCGGATCTTGTCTTTGCCGGAGAAAGGATTGAATCCGGACTACGAAAAGGCAAGTTCGAATATGCTTCCAATGTGGCCCCCAACAACAGCAGAAGAGCCCCAGTAGTGGGCGCGAGAAAAAAGGAAGGAGACGCCCACGCAGTCACCACCGCCCCGATGTGGATGAAAGCACCACAAAATATCCAAAGCTCATACCAGCCCAATCCCCCAAATTTTTTAATCCGAGCCGGGAATTCTCTCCCGAATCAAGTAAAAGGACCACCCGCAGCAGAAAGAGCGCCGACCCAATGCACGGCTCCAGCCGCTCCCCGGCCAGTTAATAATACATCCCCCGGCGCGAGCGATATATATGCACAGCACCCGCCCCCGAAAGATAACTTCTCCCCTATTCCCATGGCATACTCCGAGTTATGGCCTTCATTATTGGAGAATCATTTGGTGGTGGCCATATCCGGGAAGGTCTTCTAGCCACCCTACCCCAAGTGGTACGACCCGGGTGCCAAGTGTGTGTACCATAGTGGAGTTCCCGGACACAATATTGACTCCTGCATCCCGTTTAAGTATAAAGTGCAGCACCTGATTAGTGTCGGCTGGCTAGCGTTTCAGGAGGAAGGCCCAAATGTTAAAACCAACCCGCTAGCTAGTCATGGAGGGGCTAGCGTGAACGTCGTCAAAAAGGACGGGCCATCGTGGGCAAAGAGGTTAGGAGAGGTGGTTACTTCTAGACGCTTCATCTATCAATCACTGCAAGCGGCGTGCATGGTCTCCTGAGGTGGATACGAAAGGGATGAATGTTTGTTTCACCTCGGGGAGTCGCATGACATGGAAACCTGTCCCGTAGTGGAAGAATTGCTTCAGCGGCTCATGGATTACGGGCAGCTTGAAATGTCCATAGGAGAGAGGGAAGAACCACAAATTTGCATGCAGTCGGAAGAGAAGAAGGTTCCTCTAACCCCCAAGGCCCTAGTGATATGTTTTACTAGGAAAGGGACCGGCTCCACACCCATATACCCCCGAACGGCACCCAAGCCAACACCATTTGCATATCAAAGTAATAAGGCCGTTCCGTGGAAGTATACCCCTCCCGCGTCCAGCGACAGAGTTGCAACCGAAGTTGACTCCCTATCAGCTAAGGTAACCAACATCACCGGCCTCAGTGGCGTAACCCGCAGTGGTCGGGTGTTCGCTTCCCCTCACCCGGCAGAATTGCCCTCCAAAGGGAAAGCGCCCATGGTCCAAGAGCCCACAGACATAGCCACCCCCTCGAAATAAGTAGATCCTCCAGTGGTAAGAGGGGCCGAAAAGAAAGAAGGACTTCAAGGAAAAACAGTGACTTTGGAAGAGGCCCATGAGTTCCTCCGCCTCATCCAGTAAAGCGAGTTTAAGGTAGTCGAGCAACAGAATAAAACTCCAGCAAGGATCTCTTTGCTTGAACTACTCATTAACTCCGAGCCTCATCGTGCGCTGTTGATGAAGGTCCTTAACGATGCCCATGTAGCACATGATATCTCAGTGGAGGGTTTCGAAGGCATCGTTAATCATATAACCACCAACAATTATATCGCGTTTGTGGAAGAAGAGATTCCCGTTGAGGGGAAAGGACACAACAAGGCTCTACATGTGTCGGTGAGATGTATGGACCACGTTGTCGCAAAGGTACTTATCGACAATGGATCGAGTTTAAATGTAATGCCAAAGACCACTTTGGAAAAGCTTCCTTTTAGTGCGTCACGTTTGAAACCGAGCTCGATGGTGGTGCGAGCCTTTGATGGTACTCGGCAGGAAGTGATGGGGGAAATCGACATTCCCATTCAGATAGGCCCCCACACTTGCAATGTGGTGTTTCAAGTAATGGATATAAATCCCACCTATAGCTGCCTCTTGGGAAGACCTTGGATTCATGCCCTGGGAGTGGTCCCTTCAACGCTTCACCAGAAATTGAAGTTCGCAGTGGGTGGACTTTTAGTGATAGTGTCGGGTGAAGAGGATATGTTAGTGAGTTGCCCCTCCTCCGCACCGTACGTAGAAGCAGCGGAAGAATCATTGGAAACGGCTTTCCAATCCTTTGAGGTGGTGAGCTGCACCTCTGTGGAACCAAGTTCGTCGCTACCTTCTCTCTCCAAAGCGGCCATAATGGTGGCGCGTGTTATGCTCAGGAACAGATTTGAGCCCGGAATGGGTCTAGGCAAGGACTGCCTCGGGAATGCTGACGTGGTCGATATCAAGGGAAATCCATACAAGTATGGATTAGGGTATGAACCCGGGATGCCGGGGAGGAGGAACGTGTCGTCAAGATTTCGGGCGGATAGGGTATGGCCCGACCGTATTAGCCAGTGTTTCACCAGCGCTAGAATGGTGTCCGAGGAGGAGGTGGCCGCAATAGAAGAGGAGTTCCCTCAAGACCCACCAAGTTTTGTGCAACCATGCCACCCCGATTCCCAAGTGGGGAACTGGCGCGTGATAAGCCAGTCAGAAGTCTATACCGCTGATTCAATGTAATTAGAGCCTATAGATTTCCTTTCTCTTTTGTTTTGCGAAACCTACCTTATTAAATAAACAAAGAGATCTTGTTTCATCTGTTCTTGCGGCTCCACCTTTTCTCATATTATTTTGCATGTTTTTGTTTCTTTTGTCTTGTTTGGTATAGATATGAGGGTCGATTCTTTGAGGATCCTAACAACGAGGGTTTGACAATCGATTTCGATCGAGATATAAGCCAAACGATAAACGAGGGAGAGGAAGAGGACATCCTGTCGCCAGAGTTGGAGAGGTTGGTCGCTCAGGAAGAACATGAAATGAAGCCTCACCAAGAAGAAACCGAATTAGTAAACTTGGGGACCACGGAGGAAAAGAAAGAAGTAAAGGTAGGAACCGATATGACCGCGCCTATTCGTCAAGGCTTGATAACCCTTCTTGAAGAGTATCAAGATGTCTTTGCGTGGTCATATCAAGACATGCTCGGTCTGGATTCCGACAATGTGCAGCATAAGTTGCCTTTGAATCCTGGGTCTTCCCCGGTTAAGCAAAAGTTACGAAGAATGAAACCCGAGATGTCTTTAAAAATTAAAGAAGAAGTAAGGAAGCAGTTCGATGCAGGTTTCTTAGCTGTGGCGCGGTACCCGGAGTGGGTGACCAACATTGTCCCAGTCCCGAAAAAGGACGGCAAGGTTCGAATGTGTGTAGAATACCGGGACTTGAACCGAGCCAGTCCTAAAGACAATTTTCCCCTGCCACACATTGATATATTGGTAGATAATATAGCCAAATTTGCCTTTTTCTCATTTATGGATGGTTTCTCGGGGTATAATCAAATAAAGATGGCAACGGAGGATGTAGAGAAGACCACTTTCGTCACCCTATGGGGGACATTATGCTATAAAGTGATGGCCTTCGGGCTAAAAAATGTTGGGGCAACCTATCAACGTGCCATGGTGGCATTGTTCCATGATATGATGCATAAGGAAATAGAGGTCAACGTAGATGACATGATTGCCAAGTCTCGAACTAAGGACGAACACCTTGTCAATCTGCGTAAGCTGTTTGGAAGGTTGCGGAAATACCAATTAAAACTAAACCCAACCAAGTGCACCTTTGGGGTGAAGTCGGGGAAGCTGCTAGGATTTATCGTAGTCAGAAAGGGATAGAGATAGATCCCGAGAAAGTGAAGGCCATCCTTGAAATGCCGGAACTACGCACGGAGAAGCAGGTTCGGGGGTTTTTGGGCAGGCTGAATTATATCGCGAGATTTATCTCGCAACTCACCCCTACCTGTGAGCCCATTTTTAAGCTATTACGTAAGAACCAGGCGGTCCTGTGGAACAGCGACTGCCAAGAGGCCTTTGAGAAGATCAAACAGAGTCTCGCAAATCCCCCGGTGCTCATGCCACCTGTAACAGGAAGACCTCTTTTCCTGTACATGACCGTGTTGGACGAGTCTATGGGGTGCGTGTCGGGTCAACATGATGATTCTGGAAAAAAGGAGCAAGCCATTTACTATCTGAGCAAGAAGTTTACCGCGTGTGAGATGAATTTCTCAATGCTGGAAAGGTTGTGTTGTGCTCTGGTATGGGCATCACATCGGCTTAGGCAGTACATGCCCAGCCATACCACGTGGCTTATTTCCAAAATGGATCCCGTGAAATACATCTTTGAAAAACCGGCCCTCACGGGACGAATCGCTAGGTGGCAGGTATTATTATCTGAATTCGATATCGTTTACGTCACCCAAAAAGCGGTAAAGGGAAGTGCCTTAGCAGATTATTTGGCCCAGCAACCCCTCCAGGATTATCGGCCGATGCACCCCGAGTTCCCAGATGAAGATATCATGGCCCTGTTTGAAGAGAAGCGGACGCACGAGGACATAGAAAAATGGATTGTTTGCTTCGATGGGGCATCTAATGCTTTGGGCCACGGAGTAGGGGCAGTCCTTGTATCCCCGGATGATTAGTGTATTCTTTTCACGGCTAGGCTAGGTTTTGATTGTACCAACAATATGGCCGAGTACGAAGCATGCGCCCTCGGGGTTTAGGCGGCCATTGATTTTGATGTTAAACTACTCAAGGTGTATGGAGACTCAGCTTTTGGTGATACGCCAGTTGAAAGGAGAATGGGAAACTAGGGATCCGAAGTTGATACCCTATCAAACTCACATCTTGAGGTTAGCCAAGTACTTTGACGACATTTCCTTCCACCACATACCTCGGGAAGAGAATCAAATGGCTGATGCATTAGCCACCTTGGCATCCATGTTTCAACTTGCCCCACACGGGGATCTGCCGTACATCGAATTCAAATCTCAAGGCAGGCCGACATATTGTTATGCAATAGAGGAAGAGCGGGATGGGAAACCGTGGTATTTCGACATCAAACAGTATGTCGAGAACAAAGAATACCCACCAGGGATTTCTGACAATGACAAAAGGATGTTGAGGAGATTGGCTACTGGTTTCTTTGTAAGTGGTACCATCCTGTACAAACGAAACCACGACATGACCCTCCTACGATGCGTAGATGCCAAAGAGGCGAACTTCATGATTGAGGAGATCCACGAGGGTTCCTTTGGGACACATGCCAATGGGCATGCTATGGCCAGAAAAATCCTTAGGGCCGGTTATTATTGGCTCACCATGGAAAGCGATTGCTGCGCTCATGTAAGGAAATGCCATAAATGTCAGGCATACGCGAACAATGTCAATGTTCCGCCACATCCTCTAAATGTTATGTCCGCCCCTTGGCCTTTTTCCATGTGGGGAATAGATGTCATTGGGGCCATCGAACCCAAAGCGTCGAACGGTCACCGCTTCATTCTTGTGGCGATAGATTACTTCACCAAATGGGTCGAAGCAGCTTCTTATACTAATGTCACAAGGAATGTGGTAGTTAGATTCATAAAGAAGGAGCTGATTTGTCGATACGGACTCCCCAGGAAGATCATTACTGACAATGGTACCAATCTGAACAATAAGATGATGCAGGAAATGTGCGAGGACTTCAAGATCCAGCATCATAACTCTACCCCTTATCGGCCAAAGATGAATGGGGCTGTAGAGGCTGCGAATAAGAATATTAAGAAGATTGTTCAAAAGATGACAGTGTCATACAAAGATTGGCATGAGATGTTGCCTTTCGCCCTGCACGGATACAGAACCTCGGTGCGAACTTCTACTGGGGCAAGGCCGTATTCCTTGGTTTATGGGATGGAGGCAGTACTCCCATTTGAGGTAGAAGTTCCTTCTCAGAGGATAATAGCAGAATCCGGCCTAGAAGAGTTGGAATGGGCTCAAGCACGCTACGACCAACTCAACCTCATTGAAGGTAAGCGTTTGACAGCCATGAGCCATGGGCGTCTGTATCAACGAAGAGTAAAGAACGTATTCGACAAGAAAGTACATCCGTGCAAGTTCAACGAGGGGGACCTCGTGCTGAAAAAGATGTCCCACGCTGTTAAGGATAGTCGAGGCAAGTGGGCCCCGAATTATGAAGGACCTTTCGTGGTGAAAAGAGCTTTTTCTGGGGGTGCTCTGATACTCACCAACATGGATGGTGAGGAGTTGCCCTCGCCCGTGAACTCCGATGTAGTTAAACGATATTACGCTTGAAGTCTGGGGCAATCGAGAGGACCGTTGCATGTTTTTTATTTCTGAGTTTTTCTCGTTCTTCTTGGTTTCCTCTAGGGATTCACTTTCACTGTATTTGTCTCGTTTCTTTGAAAAGAAAAGATGGGCGAGGTTTTAGTCCTCCCTTTGGTTTCAAACCTTGTGTTTTAGATTTGTTATAACTTGAGCCCTCTTCGCTCGGTGTATGGGGTGCCCCAAACGCTTATTTAAAATTGAATCTAACCAGTCTTCACTAAAATAAAATCATCGCATTAGGAACATTCATACATGCACATGCACATGCACATGCATATTTTGTGATAGTAAGGAGCAGAGTCGTCTCAGGCCATGGTCAGAAGTCAAGACGAGTCAATGGCAGAAATCAACCAAGGTAAGACGATGACCGGCCACGATTAGCCGCATATTATTTGTCTCATACTTGCAGGTACTTAGGGATGGAGGCAAATGGAGGATAGGATCGCGACCGACCGATCGTTGCCCCTTCCCGGCGCTAAACAAGCGGAGTACGTCGCTGCAAGGCAGCCCAGTATCCTTTGCAATTCGCAGTTTTCTTTTACTATTGTTTGTTTTAAATGAGTAATCGACACCTAATTCTAATTTAAGTAGGTTCAAGTGGGAAAATGCTAACCCATAAGGAAGGAGGGGACATGGTTAATGTTCCCCTTAAAATAAAAAAAAAGGGTACAGGTTAGCTCGCCTGGGCGAGCAACCCCTGTACGAAAATATAAAGGGGTGGAGGGGGAACATTTTCTTCACCCAAAACTCTTCCCCCTCACTTCAAAAACCCCCAAGCTCATGGGAACTACGAGAACAGCAGCCCCTAAGCTTCCATTGTTGAGTTTTTGCTTCCCTTTTCACGCTTTAATTCACTCCCCACAAGTAAGTGCAATTTCCCTTGGTTATTTGGCTCTCCATTGATGTGTTTTGGTGCTTTAGTTGCTCATTTTTGCAAAATTCGTGAAACAATTTGCACCTGAAATCCATGCTTGTTTTGTGGAGTTGAGGATTTGAATGAGAAGGCCTTAGGCCTATGTTGTATTCTGAAGCAATGGGGCATGCCACATTGCCCCCATTCCCTTGCAATTTATGTCCAAACATGCGCCCATCAAGTGCTTGGTGAAATGCCCCAATGATATATGAATATGATTTTGCAAAATTGGGATGGTGGGGCTGTTTTATGTATGTAGAGACAGCATAGGAAAGTCAAAATAGATGCCCAAATGCAATCCCAAGCTTAGGAACCCAAACTTTTAGCTTCAATGTAAGAAAACATACTCATTACTAGGAACCCAAAATTTGGTTTTAAAATTAGAAAAGCATGAAAATAGGGACTTGCTTGTAAGAATTTGGGCTGCCCCATGATTGGTACTTTGCACCTAAGTAACGTGGGAAATGCTTTTCAATGGTGTGTAGATATATGTGTAAATATAAGGGGCATAAAATTCCTCGCCAAGTATGAATAATTGTTTTCCTAAATAAATGTATGATAGCGTGGAATGTTTTTTGAAAGCAAATATGTGCAGTATGTAATTAGCTTTCCAATATGCATATAAATAAATATGAGTGAAACAATAAAAATTTGTATGGTGTACTTCAAATGTATGTAGGTAGTTTGTGATAGCAAATGTTTAGGATATAAATTAGGTGTAAAGTTTGACACTTTGAGCATGAAAGTGTGTTTGCTTTTTCAGAATGTATATAGGTGTATGGCAATTAGAATATATTAGATGTTCTTGTATGTCGACATGAGTAATAGGATATTTTCTACACATGCGCGTGTGCATAAATGGATTACATGAGTTTGGTCTAAATCAGAGGGGTTAGCACGACATTTTTGCGTTAAGATAAGCATTACCTTGTAAAACTAACTTCCAAATGTTTGTTCTCGTAGGAGATGGCCCCGAGGAAACTTTCCTCAAAGAGATCCAGGAAGGATAAAGTGGCTGAAGGAACCAGTTCCACTCCCGAGTATGACAGTCACCGCTTTAGGAGCGCTGAACACCAGCAGCGCTTCGAGGCCATCAAGGGATGGTCATTTCTCCGGGAGCGACACGTCCAGCTCAGGGACGACGAGTATACTGATTTCCAGGAGGAGATAGTTCACCGGCGGTGGGCATCACTGGTTACCCCCATGGCCAAGTTCGATCCAGACATAGTCCTCGAATTTTATGCCAATGCTTGGCCTACAGAGGAGGGCGTGCGAGATATGAGGTCCTGGGTGAGGGGTCAGTGGATCCCGTTTGATGCAGATGCTATCAGCCAGTTCCTGGGATACCCTTTAGTGCTGGAACAGGGCCAGGAGTGCGAGTATGGCCAGAGGAGGAACCGGTCCGATGGGTTCGATGAGGAGGCCATCGCCCATTTGCTATGTATACCGGGGCAGGATTTTGCCCGGACTGCTGCCGGGAGACGGGTGCGGATCATGCGCACCAACATGACCACCTTGACTCAGATCTGGCTGACTTTGCTGCTCAGCAACATCCAACCCAGCGATCATAATTCCGACCTCCCCCTGCCGAAGTGTCAGCTGGTGTACGCCATCTTGACACGGATGAGCATTCACGTGGCTCAGTTGATCGCTGATGCCATCTATCTATTTGCAGGTATGGCGCCTACCAGGCACCCTCTGGACCCGGATAACAGGGCCCTGGGATTTCCCGCCTTGATCACAGGACTCTGCCAGTCGTTCGGAGTCCCCGTCGCACCTAGCAAGGTGATTCGGCCGCCCATCACCCGAGCTTTTATTGAGAAGTATTGCACACAGAGACAGGCCCAGGGGGATGCTCCGCAGGCCGTAGACGCGCCGCCACCTCATCAGGCTGGCCCAGCTAGATCATTTGATATGGAGCAGTATTTGCGGCATTTGGTTCGCCAGCAGGCGGCCAACCACCGGGCACATGTACAGACCCATGATTGTCTTTACTAGTTGAGCCTCAGCCTGCAGAGTCAGGGTTTTACTTCTTTTCCGTGCCAGTTCAGGGCAGAGGTCGCATGGCCCGGAGATTGGCTTGAGGCCCAGGCAGGAGAGGCACCAGCAGAGGCACTAGCAGAGGCTCCCGACGAGGCAGATGAGGCCCGCGAGGACGAGGAGATGGCCGATTTACTTGATTTCTTAGGAGGGAGCAGAGCCACCTGATTGGGAGATCCCTTGGTCCATATTTCTTTTTGTTTCCATTTTTCTTGATATATATCATCTTATTTTTGTTTGACTAAGGGACTAACATTTGTTTCGTGTTGATTGACTTTTGTTTTGTACATACATATCATTTGAGTTGTTACGTCGGTACTTGTTTCGTTGTTGTCAATAGTGTTTGTTGAAATTCCGGAACCGTGTAGAGTTTTTCATTTAGGAACGTCGTCCTAAAAATAAAATGAACCAAAAATCCTAATAAAAAGAAAGAAGCGTTGTGAATAAAAGTCATGTTCATAAAGAAAAGAAAAAGGTTTTTATTTATACATATGTGTAAAAAGAAAGTGTGTATAAAAGGATTTTTTTTTTGTGTATAAAAAATACGTGTAGAGAAATTTTTGCGTGTGTGAACAACGAGTGTATATAAAGAAACTTTTGTATAAACCATAGGTGTGTGTTGGAGAAAAACGAAAAAGATCTTTGAATGTAAATAGGGTTTGACCGTGTGACGTAAAGAGAGAGAGTTCCAATGTGTGTACAGAAAAAGTTTGTCATGTATAAAAATATAGATGTACAAAGAAAGGTTTTCCTCATAGAGGATCATAGGTGTATAATTTTGTGAATATATAAAAAAGATGAAACAAAAAGGAAAAAGAAAGAAAGACCGCGAAGGTCGACATGTTATAGTTAAGAAGTATAAATCATTCGTAAAGAGCAAACGTATCTTCTGGAAACAAGGGACTGATGCTAAGAGTTTATTTTCCGGAATAACCGAGATAAGAATGGATGAATTCATTGAACTGATAAAAGAACATAATTGGGAAACGTTGGGTCTGTTTGTGTAAATTCCCAACCGTAGTATCACAATGCCATAATGCTTGAGTGCCCACCTGGCTGTAGCCATGACTAATTTTGCACATTGTTTTCAAATCATCAATGTCACGCGTGCCTTATGGAGTGATAGGGGAGTTCGGCCCGAGACCAGCACCTTGACACCCAAATTTGTTTCGCCCCAGATATCAAGATTGGGTTCCCACGATAAAAGACCCCATTGAAACACGACCTTAGACCTTTTTGAACCTTGGCCTGTAAAAAAGGAATCCTCATTCTTTCCCCCGAAGCAAAGGACAGCGGAATCTCCTCAAGGGAGAGCGAATAGAATGCTAAAACCCAATTTCCCAAAGAAAGGGATGGGGGAAGGAGAAGAAAAAAAGAGAAGGAAGAAATGGGAAGAAAGAAAAAGAAAAAGATGAAAGTAAAGAAAAGAACAATAAAAAAGAAAGAAAGAGAAGGATTCCCAATCGAAGTTCGAAAGGAAAAGAAGCAATTCTCAATCAATGGGAAAGAGAGAACGGAAAATCTTCAGACCAGATAAATTTTCGGCAGGGTAAGTGACTGCCAGCGAAGGAGAACCCATTTTTGGTGTCTCTTCCTTTCAAATTGCCATTCAAGGTCGTTCTCGACTAGCGATATCCCACCCCACATGAACAAAGAGGAAAAGACCGAAACACTCAGCTTCCTCTCCAAAAACACCACCCTCGAGAAAATCCTATTGGTCCGTGATCATACGTTTGATCTTTGATTCGATAGGAAGTCGTGTGCAAAATAGAGTCATGGTGCAGTTATGGTTTGGGAATAGGATAAAACACTTGCCTTGTGAGTTTTATACACTATGAGTGATTTATTTTCAGCTTAGCCCGATGTTTCCCCTGCATGTTCATTTAAAAGCTAAAAGTTGACATCCTGCCCTTCATTCTCAGTTACAAGGAAGATTACCCTTGGCACAAGTATATTGTTTCTCAAAGATATGGTGCTCTCACGAATGATTTATTTTTCTTTACAAAAAGCATGTTTGCCTTTCAGGTGGAAAAACCCGGTGGACCGTTCGGTCCCGCCAATCTTTTTTGGAGCCCCATGAATTGCGTTTTCGTTCATGCGTCCTCCACCTTCGAGTTTGGAGCCATGCGTAGTGATTGCTTAGTGCAATTCTCCATTCTCAACCCTTTTTCGGAGCCCCATGAATTGCGTTTTCGTTCATATGTCCTCCACCCACGAGTTTGGAGCCATGCGTAGTGATTGCTTAGTGCAATTCTCCATTCTCAATCTTTTTTCGGAGCCCCATGAATTGCGTTTTCGTGCATGCGTCCTCCACCCACGAGTTTGGAGCCATGCGTAGTGATTGCTTAGTGCAATTCTCCATTCTCAACCCTTTTCCGGACCCCCATGAATTGCGTTTTCATTCATGCGTCCTCCACCCACGAGTTTGGAGCCATGTGTAGTGATTGCTGAGTGCAATCCTCCATTCTCCAGAGTTTTTCATCATCAAGGGCAGATCCTCTTGACTGGAAATGTGATCTTTGTTATGTTCCCGATTGTCTCTTTTTCCCAAAAGTGTATATGTATATTATATTTGTTGTTCTTGTTGTTGTTTGTATTGTGTTGTGCAGAAAAGAAAAAAGAAGGAGTAGAGATGAGAGTTGTCATGGACTAATCACGGAACGGGCAAGACGGACGAAATCAATGTCTTATCTTTGCTTTCCTCTTATCTCCGATAAAAGGTAAGTAAACAGGGACAACTGTCATACCCTAATTTCGTCTGGGGATTATTACTTGATGACACGCAACCTTTGGTTAGCCGCTTTGAGATACTTGGCGTCCTTTGTTGCACAATAAATGAAGTCCCGAGACGTGTCAGAAATCAAAAGGAAGCAGGCTTGCGCGATCCGTGAAATTCCGTGATGTGGCGGAAATCGAAAAGATGTGTTTTTGCGCAATCCGTGAGTTTCCGTAACTTCTTCGAAAGCTAAAAAAGAGTAAATACATAATCCGTAAGGATTCGTAACCTTGCGGAAGGAAAATAAGTATCGTTACGAAATTCGTAAAGTTTCGTAACGTTACGGAAAAAGAATTACCAAAAAAAATAGAAGGGGAGTGCATTTAGTAAAAAGGGGGGTACAAATAGCAATCAGGCCCACTTGGGCCTTCCAGATTCTTCCTCCAGAAGGCTGTTGCTTCTGGAGGAAGCAACCTTGCTCGCCTGGGCAAGCTGGGTGGCAAGCTCTTCCCTTATTTTGCTATAAATAGGGGGAGGAGTGAAGAAGAAAAGGGTTCAGCCTTCTTGGCACTTCTCATTCTCTCGAAATTGCTGAGGAAAATTATTTCCGTGAAGAAAATCCAAGCCGAGGCGCTTCCGTAACATTTCCGTGAGTAATTACGCGAAGATTCTCGACTGTTCTTCAACATTCATCGTTCGTTCTTCGTTTTCTTCAGTCTTCAACGGGTAAGTACCTCAAACCGAGCTTTTCAATTCATTCTATGTAACCGTGGTGGTCCACATTTTGTTTCATGTATTTTTATTCTCGTTTTCATTTGCTTTTTATACCCCCTTTTGACGTGCTTAAGTCATTTATTTAAATCATTTCTCGCCAAATCTAAAAATAAAATAAATTTCCACCGATCGTTTGAATTGTATCATCCGTTAATTTCGATTAAAAGGAATTCCGACCGTTCGGTCGTGCCGTAACCACGTTGGAAATTAAAAAAGAGGTAAAATAATAATATAATAATAAAAAAATACCTTTTAGTAAAATGAAGCGAAAAATCAATCGGACGTTTTCTCTTTGGGATTTCTCATTCTTAATTGAATTGACTAATAACTAAAGTGAAACTAAGGCTAAAATCAACTCGCCTAGTCAAGCTCGTCCACAAAAAATAGGATTTTTGAAAGTTTATCATTTCAGTTTCTTACCAAGTAAAATGGATCATTTTTAAGGTCCAACGCCTTAAAATGATCACCCTTCAAGTAAAAAGAATCGCTTGATTCACCTCTAAAGAAAGAACTACGTAGGTCTGATTTCCTCTTCGATGGAGGGTACGTAGGAGCAAAAGCCCCGCTTTTGTCGACCTCAAAAAATAAAAAGAAATAAAGTTAAGGTAACACAATTTCCACAATTCTAAAAAATAGGCTGTTGTCCTTTGAGACAAACGTGAGAGGTGCTAATACCTTCCTCAAGCGTAAATACAACTCCCGAACTTAGAATTTTCATTTTGACCGGTTTCCTTCGGTTTTCCCGACGTTTTCCATAAATAAACGTTGGTGGCGACTCCGCGCATCTTTCCTCCTTTGGAAAGCGCACCCGTGAGCCTCGCCCTCGCTCGTCCGCAAAAGGGCACGTTGCGACACCATGCCATCCCGATTCCCAAGTGGGGAACTGGCGCGTGATAAGCCAATCAGAGGTCTATACCGCTGATTCAATGTAATTAGAGGCTATAGTTTCCTTTCTCTCTTGTTTTTGTGAAACCTACCCTATTAAATAAACAAAGAGATCTTGTTTCATATGTTCTTGCAGTCCCACCTTTTCTCATATCATTTTGCTTACTTTTGTTTCTTTTGTCTTGATTGGTATAGATATGAGGGTCGATTCTTTGAGGATCCTAACGACGAGGGTTTGACGATCGATTTCGACCGAGATGTAAGCCAAATGATGAACGAAGAAGAGGAAGAGGACGTCCTTTCACCAGAGTTGGAGAGGTTGATCGCTCAGGAAGAACGCGAAATGAAGCCTCACCAAGAAGAAACCGAATTGGTGAACTTAGGGACTGGAGAGGAAAAGAAAGAAGTAAAAGTGGGAACCAGTATGACCGCACCTATCCGCCAAGGCTTGATAACCCTTCTTGAAGAATATCAAGACGTCTTTGCGTGGTCATACCAAGACATGCCCGGTCTAGACTCCGACATTGTGCAACATAAGTTGCTGTTGAAGATCAAAGAAGAAGTAAGAAAGCAGTTCGATGCGGGTTTCTTAGCTGTGGCGCGATACCCGGAGTAGGTGGCCAACATTGTCCTGGTCCTGAAAAAGGATGGCAAGGTGCGAATGTGTGTAGACTATCGGGACTTAAACCGAGCCAGTCCTAAAGACAATTTTCCTCTGCCACACATTGATATATTGGTAGATAATACAACTAAGTTTGCCCTTTTCTCGTTTATGTACGGTTTCTCGGGGTATAATCAAATAAAGATGGCACCCGAAGATGTAGAGAAGACCACTTTCGTCACCCTATGGGGGACATTCTGCTATAAAGTGATGGCCTTCGGGCTTAAAAATGTTGGGGCAACCTATCAGCGTGCCATGCTGGCATTGTTCCATGACATGATGCGTAAGGAGATAGAGGTCTACGTAGATGACATGATTGCCAAGTCTCAGATTGAGGACGAACACCTCGTCAATCTGCGTAAGCTGTTTGGAAGGTTGCGGAAATACCAACTAAAGCTAAACCCAACCAAATGCACCTTCGGGGTAAAGTCGGGGAAGTTGCTGGGGTTTATCGTAAGTCAGAAAGGGATAGAGATAGATCTCGAGAAAGTGAAGGCCATTCTTGAAATGCCGAAACCACGCACGGAGAAGCAGGTTCGAGGTTTCTTGGGCAGGTTGAATTATATCGCGAGATTTATCTCGCAACTCACCCCTACATGTGAGCCCATTTTCAAGCTTTTACGTAAGAACCAGGCGGTCCTGTGGAACAGCGACTGCCAAGAGGCCTTCGAGAAGATCAAACAGAGTCTCGCAAACCCCCCGGTGCTTATGCCACCTGTAACAGGAAGACCTCTTTTCCTGTACATGACCGTGTTGGACGAGTCTATCGGGTGCGTGTTGGGTCAGCACGATGATTCTGGGAAAAAAGAACAAGCCATTTACTATCTAAGCAAGAAGTTTACCGCATGTGAGATGAATTACTCAATCCTGGAAAAGACGTGTTGTGCTATTGTATGGGCATCACATCGGCTTAGGCAGTACATGCTCAGCCATACCACGTGGTTTATTTCCAAAATGGATCCCATGAAATACATCTTTGAGAAACCGACCCTCACGGGACGAATCGCTAGGTGGCAGGTACTACTATCTGAATTTGATATCGTGTACGTCACCCAAAAGGTGGTAAAGGGAAGCGCCTTGGCAGATTATTTGGCCCAGCAACCCCTCCAGGATTATCGGCCGATGCACCCTGAGTTCCCAGATGAAGATATCATGGCCCTGTTCGAAGAGAAGCGGACGTACAAGGACATAGACAAATGGATTGTTTGCTTTGATGGGGCATCTAATGCTTTGGGTCATGGGGTAGGGGCAGTCCTTGTATCCCCGGATGATCAGTGTATTCCTTTCACAGCCAGGCTAGGTTTCGATTGTACCAACAATATGGCCAAATATGAAGCATGCGCTCTTGGGGTTCAAGCGGCTATTGATTTTGATGTAAAGCTGCTCAAAGTGTATGGAGACTCGGCTTTGGTGATACGCCAGTTGAAAGGAGAATGGGAAACTAGGGATCCGAAGCTGATACCCTATCAAACTCACATCTTGAAGTTAGCCGAGTTCTTTGACGATATTTCTTTCCACCACATACCTCGGGAAGAGAATCGAATGGCCGATGCATTAGCCACCCTGGCATCCATGTTTCAACTTGCCCCACATGGGGATCTGTCGTACATCGAATTTAGATCTCAGGGCAGGCCAGCGTATTGTTGTGCGATAGAGGAATACCGGGATGGGAAACCGTGGTACTTCGATATCAAGCAATATGTTGAGAACAAAGAATATCCACCAGGGATTTCTGACAATGACAAAAGAACGTTGAGGAGATTGGCTACTGGTTTCTTTGTAAGTGGTACCGTCTTGTACAAACGGAACCACGACATGACCCTCCTACGATGCGTAGATGCCAAAGAGGCGAACTTCATGACAGAGGAGATCCACAAGGGTTCATTTGGGACACATGCCAATGGGCATGCTATGGCCAGGAAGATCCTTAGGGCCAGTTATTACTGGCTCACCATGGAGAGCGATTGTTGCACCCATGTAAGGAAGTGTCATAAATGTCAGGCATATGCGGACAATGTCAATGTTCCGCCACATCCTTTGAATGTTATGTCCGCCCCTTGGCCCTTTTCCATGTGGGGAATAGATGTCATTGGGGCCATCGAACCCAAAGCGTCGAATGGTCACCGCTTCATTCTTGTGGCGATAGATTACTTCACTAAATGGGTCGAAGCGGCTTCTTATACTAATGTCACGAGAAGTGTGGTGGTCAAATTCATAAAGAGGGAGCTGATTTGTCGATACGGACTCCCTAGGAAGATCATTACTGACAATGGCACCAATCTGAACAACAAAATGATGCAAGAAATGTGTGAGGATTTCAAGATCCAGCATCATAATTTCACGCCTTATCGGCCAAAGATGAATGGGGTTGTAGAGGCCGCGAATAAGAATATTAAGAAGATTGTTCAGAAGATGACGATTTCATACAAAGATTGGCATGAGATGTTGCCTTTTGCCCTGCACGGATATAGAACCTCGGTACGAACTTCCACTGGGGCAACGCCGTATTCCTTAGTTTATGGGATGGAAGCAGTACTCCCATTTGAGGTAGAGGTTTCTTCTCAGAGGATAATAGCGGAATCACGCCTAGAAGAGTCAGAATGGGCTCAAGCACGCTACGACCAACTCAACCTTATTGAAGGTAAGCGTTTGACGGCCATGAGCCATGGGTGTCTATATCAACGAAGGATAAAGAACGCGTTCGACAAGAAGGTACGCCCGCGCAAGTTCAACGAGGGGGACCTTGTGCTGAAGAAGATGTCCCACGCTGTTAAGGATAATCGAGGCAAGTGGGCCCTGAATTGTGAAGGACCTTTCGTTGTGAAAAGAGCTTTTTCTGGGGGTGCTCTGATACTCACCAACATGGATGGCGAGGAGCTACCCTCGCCTGTGAACTCCAATGTCATTAAGCGATATTACGCTTGAAGTCTGGGGCAATTGAGAGGACCGTTGCATGTTCTTTTATTTCCAAGTTTTTTGTTCTTCTTGGTTTCCTCCAGGGATTCCCATTCACTGTAATTGTCTCGTTTCTTTAAAGAAAGAGAAGATGGGTGAGGCTTCAGTCCTTACTTTAGTTTTAAACCTTGTGTTAGTTTGTATTAACCTGAGCCCTCTTCGCTCAGTTCATGGGGTGCCCCAAACGCTTAATTAAAATTGATTCTAACCAGCCATCACTAAGAAAATCATCGCATTAGAAACATTCATGCATGCACATACACATGCATATCTTGTGGTAACCGGGGCAGAATCGTCTTAGGCCACGGTCAGAAGTCGAGACAAGTTAACAGCTGGAAATCAACCAAGGTAAGACGATGACCCGGTCGCGATTGGCCGCACATTGTTTGTTTCCTACTTGCAGGTACTTAGGGACGGATGCAAATGGGGGATAGGGTCACGACCGACCGATTGTTGTCCTTTCCCAGCGCTAGACAAGCAGAGAACGTCGCTGCATGGCAGCCCAGTATCCTTTGGATTCACAGTATTTATTACTATTGTTTGTTTTAAATAAGTAATCGACGCCTGATTCTAACTTAAGTAGGTTCGAGTAGGCAAACGCTAACCCATAAGGGGGGGGGGGGAGGCATGGTTAATGTTTCCCCTAAAAAAAAAGTACAGGTTAGCTCGCCTGGGCGAGCAACCCCTGTACGAAAATATAAAGGGGTGGAGGGGGAACGTTTTCTTCACCCGAAACTCTTCCCCCTCACTTCAAAAACCCCCAAGCTCACGGGAACTACAAGAACAGCAGCCCCCAAGTTTCCATTGTTGAGTTTTTGCTTCCCTTTTTACGCTTTAATTCACTCCCCACAAGTAAATGCAATTTCCCTTGGTTATTTGGCTCTCCATTGATGTGTTTTGGTGCGTTAGTTGCTCATTTTTTGCAAAATTCGTGAAGCAATTCACATCTGAATCCATGCTTGTTTTGTTGAGTTAAGGGTTTGTGTGAGATGGCCCTAGGCCTATGTTGCATTTTGAAGCAATGGGGCATGCCATATTGCCCCAGTTCTCTTGCAATTTATGTCTAAACATGCGCCCACCAAGTGCTCGGTGAAATGCCCCAATGACATAGGAATGTGATTTTGAAAAATTGGGATTGTGGGACTGTTTTATATATATATAGGGACAGCATAGGGGATTCGAAATGGGAGCCCAAATGCAATTCCAAGCTTAGGAACCCAAGCTCTTAGCTTCAATGCAAGGAAACATGCTTATGGCTAAGAACCTAAATTTTGGTTTTGGAAGTAGGAAGGCATGAAAATTAGGACTTGCTTGTGAGAGTTTTTACTCGAATTTGGGCTGCCCCATGAGGGGTACTTTGCACCTAGGTAGCATGGAAAATACTTTTCAATGGTATGTAAATATGTGTGTAAATATAGGTGGCATGGAAAAAACTTTTCAATGGTGTATATATATGTGAACATATGGCATGAAATTCCTTGCAAAGTGTGAATGAGTATCTTCCTAAATGAATATTGAGGTCGCTTCCTAAATGAATGTATGATGGCATGGAATTCCCTTTTTAAATGCAAGTATGTGCATGACGTAATTAGCTTTCCAATATGCATATAAATAAATGTGAGTGAAACAATGAAAGTCTTATGATATGTGCTTCAAATATGTGTAGGTAGTTTGTGATAGCAAAATATTTAGGATGTGATTAGGTGTGAATTTTGACGCAGTGCCTTGAGCATGAGAATGTGTGTTCTTTTAAAAAATACATATATATGTATGGTAACTAGAATGTGTTGGATGTCCTTGTACATTGACATAAATAGTAGGATATTTTACACATACCCCTGTGCATAAATGTGTTACATTAAACGTGTGCATGAGTTCGTTCTAAATCGGAGGGATTAGCATGCCATTTTTGTGTTAAGATAAGCTTATCTTGTGAAACTAACTTCCCAAAATGTTTGTCTTTTTAGGAAATGGCCCCAAGGAAGCTTGCCTCAAAGAGATCCAGGAAAGACAAAGCGGTTGAAGGAACCAGTTCCACTCCCGAATATGACAGCCATCGTTTCAGGAGCGCTGAGCACCAGCAACGCTTCGAGGCCATCCAAGGATGGTCATTCCTCCAGGAGAGACGCGTCCAACTCAGGGACGACGAGTATACCGACTTCCAGGAAGAGATAGCTCGCCGGCGGTGGCCATTGCTGGTTACCCCCATGGCCAAGTTCGACCCAGACATAGTCCTCGAGTTTTATGCCAAAGCTTGGCCTACAGAGGAGGGTGTGCGAGATATGCGATCTTGGGTGAGGGGTCAGTGGATCCCTTTCGATGCGGATGCCTTCAGCCAGTTCCTGGGATACCCTTTAGTGCTTGAGGAGGGCCAGGAGTGCGAGTATGGCCAGAGGAGGAACCAGGCCGATGGGTTTGATGAGGAGGCCATCGCTCAGTTGCTATGTATACCGGGGAAGGATTTTGCCTGGACTGCTGTTGGGAGACGGGTGCGGATCATGTGCACCAACATGACCACCCTGACCCAGATATGGATGACATTGCTGCTCAGCAACATCCAGCCCAGCGATCATAATTCCGACCTCCCCCTGCCGAAGTGTCAGCTGGTGTACGCCATCCTGACACGGATGAGCATTCACGTGGCTCAGTTGATCGCTGATGCCCTTTATCTATTTGCAGGTATGGCGCCGACCAGGCACCCTTTGGACTCGGATAAGTCCAACAGGGCCCTGGGATTTCCCGCATTGATCACAGGACTTTGTCAGTCGTTCGGAGTCCCCGTCGCACCTAGCAAGGTGATTCGGCCACCCATCACCCGAGCTTTTATTGAGAAGTATTGCACACAGAGACCGGCCCAGGGTGATGCACCACAGGCCGCAGATGCGCCGCCACCTCATCAGGCTGGTCCAGTTGGGTCATTTGATTCGGAGCAGTATTTACGGCATGTGGTTCGCTAGAAGGTGGCCAACCACCGAGCGCACGTGTAGACCCATGACTGTCTTTATCAGCTGAGCCTCAGCCTGCAGAGCCAAGGTTTTACTTCTTTTCCATGCCCTACTCCGGATCAGTTCAGGGCAGAGGTCGCATGGCTCGGAGATTGACCTGTGGCCCAGGCAGGGGAGGCACCCGCAGAGGCTCCCGGCGAGGCAGATGAGGCCCACGAGGACGAGGAGATGACCGATTTGCTTGATTTCTTGGTAGGGAGCGGAGCCACATGATTGGGAGATCCCTAGATCCATATTTCTTTTTTATGTTATGTTTATGTTTCCTCTTTTTCCTATTACGTATCATTTTATTTTTGTTTAACTAAGGGACTAACGTTTGTTTCGTTTTGATTGACTTTTGTTTTGTGCGTACATGTCGTTTGAACTGTTACGTTAGTATTTACTTCGTTGTTGTCAATAGTGTTTGTTGAAGTTCCGAAATCACGTAGAATTTTTCATTTAGGAACGTCGTCCAAAATAAAAAAAAATGAACCAAAATCATGATAAAAAGAAAGAAGCGTTGTGAATAAATGCCTACGTATATAAAGAAAAAGAAAAATTTTTCTCATATATGAATGTAGAAGGAAAATATGTATAGAAGGATTTTTGCGTGTGTAAATAATGTGTGAAAAGAAATCCTTGTGTGTGTGAGCAACGAGTGTATATAAAGAAACTTTTGTATGAACCATAAGTGTGTGTTGGGAAAAACGAAAAAATCTTTGAACGTAAATAGGGTTTGTATATAGACCGTGTGACGTAAAGAGAAAGAGTTCTAATGCGTGTACAGAAAAAGTTTTGTCATGTATAAGAATGTAGATGTACAAAGAAAAGTTTTCCTCGTAGAGGGCCATGGGTGTATAGTTTTGTGAATATAAAAATGAAACAAAAAAAAAAGAAAGGAAGACATTGAAGATCGACATGTTATAGTTAGGAAGCATAAATCATTCGTAGAGAGCAAACATATCTTCTGGAAACAAGGGACTGACGCTAAGAGTTTATTTTCCTGAATAACCGAGATAAGAGCGGGTGAATCCATTGAACTAATGAAAGAACATAATTTGGAAACATTGGGTCTGTTTGTGTAAATTCCCAACCGTAGTATCACAATGCCATAAACGGGATGCTTGAGTACCCACCTGGCTGTGGCCGTGACTAATTTTGCACGTTGTTTCCAAATCATCATTGTCGCGCGTGCCTTGTGGAATAATATGGAAGTTCGGCCCGAGACCGGCACCTTGACACCCAAATTTGTTTTGCCCCGGATATCAAGATCGGGCTCCCACGATAAAAGCCCCTATTGAGACACAACCTTAGACTATTTTGGACCTTGGCCTATCAAAAGAACCCTCATCCTCTCCCTCGAAGCAAAGGACAACAGAATCCCCTCAAGGGAGAGCGAATAGAATGCTAAAACCCGATTTCCCAAAGAAAGGAATGGAGAAGAAGAAATGGAAAGAAAGAAAAAGAAAAAGATGAAAACAAAGAAAAGAACAATAAAAAAGAAAGAAAAAGAAGGATTCCCGATCGAAGATCGAAAGGAAGTAAAAAGGGAAAAGATTAGAGGAAAACAGAGTAATTCTCGATCAATGAAAGAAAGGGAACGGAAAATCTTCGGACCAGATAAATTTTCAGCAAGGAAAGTGACTACCGGCGAAGGAAAACCCTTTTTTTGGTGTCTCTTCCTTTCAAATTGTCATTCAAGGTCATTCTTGATTGGCGATATCCCGCCCCACATAAAAGGAAAAGACCGAAACACTTAGCTTCCTCTCCAAAAACACTACCCTCGAGAAAATCCTATTGATCCGTGATCGTACGTTTGATCTCTGATTCGATAGGAAATTGTGTGCAAAATAAAGTCATGGTGCAGTTATGGTTTGGGAATAGGGTGAAACACTTGCCTGTGTGAGTTCTTATACACTATGAGTGATTCATTCCTAGTTCTAGCTTAACCCAATGTTTCCCCTGAATGTTCATTTAAAAGCTAAATGTTGACATCCTGCCCTTCATTTTCGGGTACAAGGAAGATTATCCTTGGCATGAGTATGTTGTTTCTCTAAGATATGGTGCTCTCGCGAATGATTTATTTTTCTTTGCAAAAAGCATGTTTGCCTTTTTAGGTGGAAAAAAACCGGTGGACCATTCGGTCTTGCCAACTACCTTTTTCGGAGCCCCATGAATTGATTGCCTAGCGCTGTTAATATGTCCTACACCGTCAAGTGCGGATCCTCTTGACTGGGAAATGTGGTCTTTGTTATTTTCCCATTTGATTCCTCCACCAACGAGTTTGGAGCCATGCGTAGTAATTGCCTAGTGCAATTCTCCATTCTCGCCTTTTATTCGGAGCCCCATGAATCGATTGCCTAGCACTGTTCATGTGTCCTCCACCGTCAAGTGCGGATCCTCTTGACTGGGAAATGTGGTCTTTGTTATTTTCCCGTTTGATTCCTCCACCAACGAGTTTGGAGCCATGCGTAGTGATTGCCTAGTGCAATTCTCCATCCTCGCCTTTTATTCAGAGCCCCATGAATTGATTTGTCGTTCATGCATCCTCCACCAACGAGTTTGGAGCCATGCGTAGTGATTGCCTAGTGCAATCCTCCATTCTCCAATGTGTTTTTTACCGTCAAGTGCGGACCCTCTTGATTGGGAAATGTTGTCTTTGTTATTTTCCCAATTGATTCCTCCACCAACGAGTTTGGAGCCATGCGTAGTGATTGCCTAGTGCAATTCTCCATTCTCGTCTTTTATTCGGAGCCCCATGAATTGATTGCCTAGCGCTGCTCATGTGTCCTCCACCGTCAAGTGCGGATCCACTTGATTGGGAAATATGGTCTTTGTTATTTTCCCGATTGATTCCTTCGCCAAACATGTATATATGTATATTATATTATTGTTGTTTTTGTTGTTGTTTGTATTTTGTTTTGTGTTGTGCAGAAAAAAGAAGGAGTAGAGACGAGAGTCATCATAGACTAATCACAGAAAGGGCAAGACGGACGAAATCAGTGTCTTATCTTTGCTTTCCTCTTATCTCCAACAAAAGGTAAGTAAAGAGGGGCAACTGTCATACCCTAATTTCGTCTGGGGATTATTACTTGATGACATGCAACCTTTGATTGGCCACTTCAAGATACTTGGCACCCTTTGTTTCACAATATGTAAGTCCTGAGATGCGCCGGAAATCAAAAGGAAGCAGGGTTACGCGATCCGTGAAATTCCGTAATGTGGCGAAAACCAAAAGGAGGTGTTGTTGCGCAATCCGTGAGTTTTTATAACTTCTTCGAATGCTAAAAAAGAGTAAATACATGATCCGTAAGGATTCGTAACCTTACGGAAAGAAAATAAGTATCGTTACGAAATTCGTAAAGTTTCGTAACTTTACGGAAAAAGAATCACCAAAAAAAGTAAAGGGGGTGCATTTAGTTAAAAAAAGGGTACAAATAGCAATCAGTCCCACTTGGGCCTTCCAGATTCTTCCTCCAGAAGGCGGTTGCTTTTGGAGGAAGCAACCTTGGTCGCCTAGGCGAGTTGGGTGGCAAGCTCGTCTCCTATTTTGCTATAAATAGGGGGAGGAGTGAAGAGGAAAGGGGTTCAGCCTTCTTGGCACTTCGTATTCTCTTAAAATTGCTGAGGAAAATTGTTTCCGTGAAGAAAATCCAAGCCGAGGCGCTTCTGTAACGTTTCCTTGGGTAATTACGCGAAGATTTTCAACCGTTCTTCAACATTCATCGTTCGTTCTTCGTTTTCTTCGATCTTCAACTGGTAAGTACCCCAAACCGAGCTTTTCAATTCATTCTATGTACCCGTGGTGGTCCCCATTTATTTCATGTACTTTTATTCTTGTTTTCATTTACTTTCTGTACCCCCTTTTGACGTGCTTCAGTCATTTATTTAAGTCATTTCTCGCCTAATCAAAAAATAAAATAAATTTCCACCGATCATTTGATTTCTAATATCCGTTAATTTCTGTTAAAATGAATTCCGACCATTCGATCGTGTCGTAACCACGTTGGAAATCAAAAAAGAGGTAAAATAAATAATATAATAATCAAAAAATACCTTTTAGTAAAATGAAGCGAAAAATCAATCAGACGTTTTCTCTTTAGGATTTCTCATTCTTAATTGAATTGACTAATAACTAAAGTGAAACTAAGGCTAAAATCAACCCGCCTAGTCAAGCTCGTCCACAAAAAAGTCACTAAAAAGGGTTTGAAAGTTTATCATCTCAGTTTTCCTTATCAAGTAAATGGATCATTTTTAAGGTCCAACGCCTTAAAATGATCACTCTTCAAGTAAAAAAAATCGCTTAATTCACTCTTAAAAAAGAACTACGTAGGTCTGATTTCCTCTTCGATGGAGGGTACGTAGGAGCAAGAGCCCCGCTTTTGTCGACCTCAAAAATAAAAAGAAATCAAAAGGTAAAATAACACAATTTCACAATTCTAAAAAATAGGCTGTTGTCCTTTGAGACAAACGTGAGAGGTGCTAATACCTTCCTCAAACGTAAATACAACTCCCGAACTTAGAATTTTCGTTTTGACCGGTTTCCTTCAGTTTTTCCGACATTTTTCACAAATAAACGTTGGTGGCGACTCCGCGCATCTTTCCTCCTTTGGAAAACGCACCCGTAAGCCTCGCCTCGCACGCCCGCAAAAGGGCATTCCGTCGACAACTATGACTACCCTTCGGTTCACTTTTG
>NC_038254.2:45584536-45644955 GCF_000004515.6 Glycine max | reverse complement strand
ATGGTACCATATTGCATTTGAGAGTTGAGGTCAGGTGCATACATCATACTGAGCATGATTGATTGGAACTATGGATGGATGATGACTATTTGTTGAGTGTGTGTTGGACTAATGAATGTTTGTGTAAGCTTATGATATTTGTTAATGCTTACTAATTATGGTTATTTGATTCTTCTATTAATTTCTTTTATAATAAACTTACCCCTCACAATTTTTGTGTCGTGTGGTTGGTACCTGTGATGATCGTGAACCTTTGCTCGTGGGAGCAGAATGACAACAGTAGAGTATGAGAAGTGAAATTCTTTTGTGGAGCCGTCGAGCCGACTTAATGATGTTGGGATTATTTTGGGAGAGAGTTGTGTTTTGTTAATCAACTCCTCCATAGCTGGTTCCATAATTCTTTTTGTTGAATTGAGGATGTAAATCACAAATTTAATTATATGTATGAACAAATTTACTTTCCATTATGTGAATGATGTGTACTGAGTTACTATGCATATATATATAAATATATATATATATATATATATATATATATATATATATATATATATATATATATATATATATATATATATATATATATATATATATATATATATATATATATATATATATATATATATATATATACATATATTTATTTTAGTCCCTGTAAATATATATTTTTTCAGTCTTACACTATTAGAAAATACACTTTCAACATCGGTTATTTACAGTATTCTAGATCGGTTTTAAAACCGATGTTGAATGTATTATTGTTAACATCGGTTGTGAAAAACGGATGTTATATACAAAGAACTACAACAAAGTAAGTGTATGCATGATGAACGTTGACATCGGTTTTCTATAAAAATCGATGTTAATGTAATATATTAACATCGGTTTCTAGAAAAACTGATGTTAATGTAATATATTAACATCGGTTTTCTATAGAAAACCAATGTTAACTAATATATTAACATCGGTTTTTCATGTATAACCGATGTGAAGGTCCATCATCTATACACTTATTTTGTTGTAGTTAGTTATATATAACATCGGTTATTTATAAATAATCGATGTTAAAGTTTGTATATTAACATCGATTATTTATAAATAATCGATGTTATTAACATCGGTTATGTATAAATAACCGATGTTATTAGAAATAACCAACATCAGTTTTTTGATAAATCGATGTTAAGGTGCATGTTGACATCGGTTTTTCTAAATAACTGATATTGTTTACTATATTAACATTGATTTTTGTTAATAACCGATGTTATTTTCAAGTTTATTTTATATAAACTTTCTGTTTTTACAATAAACCCAAAATTGTACCTGTAAAATGCAATTTTAGACCCAATTCACAACAAATAAACATTTTATTCTGGTTTCAAGCAATTTTAATCACAATAAACATTGAATAATTGATTTATTATTAACAGCTATCAACAAATGAATTCAATGTTCAAATTACATAGGAAATGTCAAAAATGTTAAACCAAAGTAAACTAAGTTAAACTTAAAGTAAACTTCTGTGTGTATGTGTGTGTGTTTGTGAACTAAACAATTTTATCTCTCAGAGGGCTAATTTATCTAGACAAAATCTTTTAGGGACCAAAAACAGTCACTTTCTAGGACCAAATTGCATGTTAGCTTATATATGTGTCCATCTTGGGTCTGTTGTCATACACATGAAACTTTTTAATACACATTCCAAACTTGGATGCACTTCCAATTTCCATAAAACCTAAGTAAAAGAAATATTTTAAGTTTCCCAATAAAGCCTTTAGTTTATGAAGAAAGGGTATTCATTTATCTTTTGATGATACAGCCAAGCCAGCTTTGGACTGGCCAACAAGGAAAAGAATAGCTTTAGGAGTTGGAAGAGGCTTGCTATATTTGCACGAACAGTGTGATCCAAAGATTATTCATAGGGATGTGAAGGCAGCAAATATCTTGCTTGATGATTATTGTGAGGCCGTGGTGGGAGATTTTGGGTTGGCAAAGCTATTAGACCATAGGGATTCACATGTGACAACAGCAGTGAGAGGCATTGTGGGGCACATAGCCCCTGAGTATCTCTCTACGGGCCAATCTTCTAAGAAAATAGATGTGTTTGGGTTTGGAATTCATCTTCTTGAACTGATATTTGGCCTAAGAGCTCTTGACTTTGGGAAAGCAGCAAGTGAAGAGATTCAGGTTCTCCAAGAGCAAATGAAAGAAGCACATGCTTCTGAGATGGATTCAGTGAGACGAATAACTTTGGAGATAAAAAAAAAGCCACAAAAACACTTCAGGAAAAGAATATGATAAAATTATTGATATAGAATCAAGCAGCTTTCATTTGAGACAGAAACTGCAAGAAGGGAAGAGGAAGAAATGAGATCCAAAACACAAGAGCTGAAGCAAGAAGTTAAAAAATCCAAAGCAGTGGCAGAAGAACTAGAGAAGAAAGAAGAAACTAGAACTTTACCTAAAGCAAGATGATGGTGCAAAAGCATCAGAACAAAGAGCCATTAAGGAGATGAAGATGAAGACATGATTGACAGAACAGAAACAACGACAATGGTTCAGGTTCAACCAATCAACAAAAGAAGGAATGAAGTGGACAGAAAGGTGGAGGCAAACCTTAAAGCAATTGAGGAAATAAAAGCTATAACTGATATGGCTCTAAGGAATGCAAAGATGGCAGATTCTGCAAAGGTTGAAGTTGAGGGTGAACTGAGGCTTGTTGAAGAACAGTGTGTGTGTGTGTGTGTGTTTTCCACTTTCATTATCTTTTTCTTTAATTTGAGATGCTATGCAACTTAAGTTACGAGTTTATTTTTTAACCAACTTGATATCAAAATTACATCTTTAATCATTTATCTGATCTATAAAATATGTTATTAATAACAAAAGAAAATTAGTGTTTTGGAGCAAAACTAGCAGTAGCTGAGGCTCAAAGGAAGAGTATTTCATATGCATCACAGGAAAAGTTCGATGAGGAATACCCTTATCACCAGATTTTGCAATGTTTTCAAGCACCAACGGTCTATGTGTAGAAATGACTACTTATGCAGGGCATAATTGTATAATTTATGTTGCCCTTGGCTATTGAATTAAGTCTACCCTTGACTGTATAATTTATGCTGAAAGTGCAATTTGCCTAATTGCCAAGGCTTATGTTGCTGTCAATGACCCATGCTATCATCAACTTATGAGCCACTGCTATATATAAACAGGTTAAGGGAGGGACCTATTATCCCATTACTGTCAAGAGGCACCTCAAGAGGGTACAGTAGATTTCAGCTCAGTGGAAATTGCCCTGCATATATCTTGTTCATTATATGCTACAGTTTTAGTAACCATTCAACTTGAGGACAATGTTTCAATTGAAATCATAGAAGCAAGAAATGAAAGACATATTTATTGTGATGTTGACTGGGTAAGCTATCCTACAGACTGGCGCTCTACTACTAGATACTATGTATTCATAGGAGGAAATCTGATCTCTTTGAAGAGAAACAAAATGTAGTGCAGAAGCTCAATATAGGGTCATGGCTTTAGCCACTTGGGAACTGATGTGGGTCAAAAAACTCCTCAAAGAACTTAAATTTTATGAAATTCAGCATATGCAACTACATTGTGATAATCAGGCAGAACTTCATATTGCTCTTAATCCAATATTCCATGATAGAACCAAACACATAGAATTTGACTACCACTTTGTTCAACAAAAGTTGTTGGCTAAGGAAATTAGTATGGGAAAAAGTAGCTCTAATGATCAAGTATATCAATAGTGATTTGCTCAACAATCCAAATACTACTTTGTGAACACTCTTAAGGAAGTAATCAAATTGTTCCAGCTAGAGGGTGATCTGAATCAACCAATCTCAGTTCCAGGATGAGGAACTAAATCCTAGGTGGCTATAAAATAGAAGCCAAGACAAAGGTACAGAAACTGAAACAATGGAGACGGAAAAGATTCAAAGCATAGTCAAACATTGACCCAATAGTGAGGAAACTGGAAATCAAAAAAATTGAGGCAGTGGACACATAAGCAATGGACATTGAGAATGATAGGGGATACAACTGCAATGGCAACAACAATAGTATGGAGGAAGAGATTCAAAAGGAAGATGAAAGCGAGGTGGAGGTAGAGACAAATTTGGTTCAGATCAAACAATCAAGGACATATCAAGGGCCAAGGTGGGAGATATCCTCTAAACTACTATGTTGAAAACAAAAAACATGCCAGCAAATGCAATTGGATGGGCTGTCGGAGATGATCTTAAAATCATTATGTCAAGAAGTTTGGAAGAGGGATGAAACATTATCAAGGAAAATGGGGTGAATTCTAGGAAGACTACAGCTTGAGTAGTAAAGTTAACAAACATTGCATGGGGGGAAGTTGTAATTAGCAAGTAGAACAAAATAAGGTTAGTCATGAGCAAACAATTGATGGACTCCAAAAGTCCACACAACAACCATTGATTAAAAATTTGATACAAACCCAAGGCCGAAGACCACCAAAGATTATGAAATTGGAAAGCAGAGTACAGGTGTAAGGAAACAAAATGAGGTGTGATGCATGTAACCTAAGTCAAATTAGTGGGGGGAAAAGTGAAACTAAATGCCAAGCTGGCAGAAAGTTAGAGGGGGTGCATGTGCTCAGAGAGAATATAAGCATATAAGGAGGGATATGTGTTGGGAGTGGAGAATTATTTTGGACTAGTGGGAGAGACTAGGCCTCTCAAAAGCCTAGAGCTACTTCTCTTTTTTATCTTTATTTCACCATTCACCATTGTATGCATTGTCACTATCAGCTCCTGGATCACTTTGATCAGACCTCCATCTAAATAGTAGAGTGTTTTCATTTCACTTCTCATCTATGATATGAAAGCGTGAGTATGTTGCTACATATACCCTCAACAATGAACAACTAATATAGCCTAGTGTCATGAATAAACAGTTAATCACCCAAAAAACCTAGAAGGAATGTATCTTCGAGTAAGTGATGAACAGGATGCTCAGAAGCCTTTTCAGAAATCCAAGATGCTCACAATTTGAAAAGAACCAGCCACGAGGGAATGCTCAACGAAATAAACTTAACATCGGTTTTTATGAAACTGATGTTAACTAGTTTATGTTAACATCCGGTTTTACAAAACCGATGTTAACAAAATAATGTTAACATCGGGTTTTAAAAAACCGATGTTAACATAAACTAGTTAACATCGGTTTTTTCAAAACCGATGTGAATTAACTGAATTTATTACCACCATGCTTTGTTAACATCAGTTTTTTGAAAAACCGATGTTAATAAAGTCTGGGTATTTACCATTTTGCCATCGCTTTTTTTTTAACATTGGTTTTAACAAAAATCGATGTTAATTTAGCGATGTTGAAAGTATTTTTTTCTAGTAGTCCTTATACGCATGAACTCACATAGACTAAAAAAGAAAAAAAATATAATTTTAAAAGGACTAAAATTGAAAAGTGCAAATATATATGAACTAAACATGAAAAAAAACTTACAGTAATCAAAATTTAAAAAGTGCAATTTTACATGAACTAAATATGAAAAAAAAATTATAGAGATCAAAATTAAAAAATATGAACTTATAAGAACCAAAAACATATTTAAGTATATATTTTTTTTGTTCAGTTTTAGTCCCTATAAATTTATATATTTTTTTTTAATTTTGATCATTGTAAGCGCAAACTTAAACAAAGACTAAAAATAAAAAAATATATATAATTTTTAAAGGACTAAATTAAAAAAAACACAAACATATAGGAACTAAACATGAAAAAAAGAGAAGTAGCTTACATGGGGAATAAATATGAAGAAAAAATATTTACAAGGACTAAAATTAAAAAAATAAAACCTTCCATAGACCAAAAATATATTTAATTCTATTTTTTTTATTTTATTTCTAAAATGAGTTAAAAATTAAATTTATTTAAAAAAATATTTTAACTTTTTTTACTTAAATAAATTTTATTTTCAAATTTAACTTTCAATATGAAAATAAGGGGCTTGTAACCAACCCAAACCAAGTGGGGTTCATTTGTTGGAGAAATCATTACCTCTAAGAAAGTTTTTTTTTCTTCATAATATCAATTTTGATTTATTATGTTTTAATATTTTTTTTATTTACTTTCATATATTAAGTTTTAAAAGTTTTATTTTGATTCTTTATGTTTTCGAAAGTGACATTTTGGCCATTTCTTTCATTTTCAGTCAAAAACATTAGTACTCTGTTAATGTTTTAAATTCTAAAATAATTCATTATTTTAGTTGTCACTATTTTAAATTAATTATTTTATTTATATTTAGTGTTCCGCCAAAATTTAAAACATTGCTGGAGTACTAACATTTTTAACGGGAAATGAAAGAAATGATCAAAATGAAATTATAAAAAATATAAAGGACCATAATCAAACTCTTATGTATCAAAATAAAAATTTTGAAAACACAAAGGACCAAACTAAAACTTTCAAACATCACCAACTGAAATCAAAAGCCAACCAAACACCACCATCAACCAATGTAATTGCAAGCAAAATGAAGAAGAAGGATGAATTAGAACACTGGGGAAAATGGGGAAATGAGCAAAATGAAGATCAAAATCAACAAAATCATTGGAAAATCCCAAATCCCAACTCAGAGTAGAAGAAATACCACATGTAACAGAAAGGGGGAAAGAAAAGAAGGAAGCACATATCGTCATTGCCTTCGCAATGTTCAGCTCTGGCATAGCGATGAATGTCCTTGGCTTCGTGATGACCGGCATGGTGAAGACATGTGAAGGGAGATCGATTTGAACAAAATAAAGGAGACAAAGAGGGGCCCTGGCTCCCTGATTACCGGCGCTGGTGACGCGATGACCAGTCGTGCCTTCGTGATGACTAGTGGTAGTGTGGTGTGAAGGGTGATTAAAGAAAGATTAGGGGTGTTGAGTATGGTGTGAGGGGAGAAGTGAGGAGTGGCGCCAGATTATGGGGGACTGAAGAAAACTATTGTTAAGTTTCCAGACTGTGGAGAAAGAAAAGAGAAGAAAATGATGGTGATGGGAAGGTTCTCAAACGTGATCATTAGATGAAGAGTTTTTTATGTTTATTTTTTTAAAAAAAAAATAGTAGTGGACATTGGCCTCAATTGAAAATTTCATACCATTGCCTAACAAAATTATTACCATTTCAAATCTTTAAGACCATTGTGAGAAACATTTTTTTTACCGTTACAAAAGTCATTTAGTATAAATATGAGTCTATTTCCTATCATTATGCAACTCATTGCTAAACTTTTATTCGATTTTTTTGTTCTTATCAAGCCTCAATCTTGTTTATTCTATCCGAAATGGATCCCAATCAGTTTAATTATTAGTCATACTACTATTATATACCAAATCAATCACCCCCTAATAGTGAAAATTCTCAAAATGCATAGTATTGTATGCATCCACCTCCCCCAACTAACCCAAACATGTGATATATGCCTCCTTCATCCAATGTGGAGCCACCTACCAGTGGCATTTCTCAAAATCCACACTTTTTTTATGTATCCACCACCCCTAACCAACCCAAACATGTGTGTATAGGCCTTTTTTATTCAATGTTGAGCCCCACTAACTGAAGGAGAAGAAATTTCTAGTAAGAAAAAAAAACCATAAAGCATTCTCATTGAAAGAAGACGTGATTCTCATCTAGTTGTGGCTCAATGTGTCAAAGGATTCAATTATAGGAGTCGATCAATCATTAACTCAATACTGGGAAAGAATCAAGGAAGCATACAACAATGATAAAGAGTGTGGGGAGTTTACAAGAAGGGAAGTCACTCAATTGAAATATCGATGGAACCAAATTCACCCTCCAGTTCAAAATTTTAACAATTGCTACAAATACGAAGTTACTCATAAGAGAAGTGTGAGTTCAGAGAAAGACATCACGGCTGATGCACATATGATTTACTCACAGGATACAGGTAAAAAATATGAAGTTAAGCATGCCTAGTTGTTGTTGAAAGATGAACAAAAATTCAATGTAGAATTTATGGAAAAATCTTCCTAAGAGAACTAAAGTTTCTGCTTTAGTTGGTTACTCATTGTCTTCTAACCCAGGGACACCTATTGAAGTTGAAGAATATGACACGACATCACCAATGTCTTGCCCAATAAGACAAAAAGCGAAGAAAAGGAAGAGCAAAGGAAAAGGACATGTAAGTGCTTCTAATAGTCTCGATTTGTCAGGCACAAAAAGTGTAGTGAAGGATAAAAATCCCAACATCGCAAAACTTATTAAGTTAAAGGAGTTGTAGGAAAGGGGTTTGCAAGAATAGGAGAAGCATTTGGAGTATGAAATTTTCATGAAGGACACATTTGACATGTTTGAGAAACAACTCCAAGACCACGAAAGTTGCTGCTATATTAGGTAGAAATGAGGATTTTAAATGAATAGGTCATTGTCATGTTTGTCATTTAATTTAGTTGTCTAGGCTAATGTTGTGTATGTTATTTAATTTTAGTTGTGTAGGCCAT
Source organism: Glycine max (assembly GCF_000004515.6). Lineage (NCBI taxonomy): Eukaryota > Viridiplantae > Streptophyta > Magnoliopsida > Fabales > Fabaceae > Glycine > Glycine max. Next base: position 45,636,442 of record NC_038254.2, on the reverse strand, counting down.
TGTTGTATTTTTATTTTAAATTTAACTATCATGTAACATTTTTCATTGATCTTATTAGTCTCATTAAGAAAAACTAAATGTTGCAAAACTAGTCGTTGAAATACAAGTTATTACAAAACTAGTTGTTGCAAAACTAACTGTTATGAATCATGCTATATAAATTATGCAATCTTTTCTCATTCTCACATCTTTTAAAAAAAATCATGCACTATTCTTCTCTAATTTCCAACACTTCAATCATCCACATAATGGATCCAAAAATTGATTTAGATGCACTTTTGGATCAAATGGTAGATGAGGAACTTGAAGACAACACCGAACAAGAAGTCATTAGGTTGATACTTGAGAGCCAACAACAAGTCGGTAACACTCGTAAGCACAAAAATGAGAAGAAAGGTGGTATGCGGAATCACCAGGAAAGACATGATCAATAGTTGAATGACTATTTCTCTAAAAATCTTGTATACACAAAGACTCAGTTCTAAAGAAGTTTTCAAATGTAAAGGCATCGTTTCTGAAAACAAAATAATGAAAAATAATTTTATATAATGTTACATATTTTCCATTGTTATATATATATATATATATATATATATATATATATATATATATATATATATATATATATATATATATATATATATATATATATATATATATATATATCACTATTAGAAAATACACTTTCAACATCGGTTATTTACGACATTCTACATCGGTTTTAAAACCGATGTTGAATGAATTATTGTTAACATCGGTTATCCAAAGTCGATGTTAACATAAAAACGATAACATCGGTTTTCTAAATAACCGATGTTATACACACAGAACTACAACAAAATAAGTGTATGCATGATGAACCTTGACATCGGTTTTCTAGCAAAACCGATGTTAATATATTACATTAACATCGGTTTCACTAGAAAACCGATGTCAACGTTCATATGCATACACTTATTTTGTTGTAGTTCTTTGTATATAACATCGGTTATTTATAAAAATCCGATGTTAAACTTTGTACTTTAACATTGGTTATTTGTAAATAACCGATGTTAATATACAAATGTTAACATCTGTTATTTGTAAATAACCGATGTTAACGTTCGTATATTAACATCGGTTATTTACATAACTGATGTTAAGGTTCATGTTGACATCAGTTTTTGTAAATAACCGATGTTGTTTACTATATTAACATCGGTTTTTGTTAATAACCGATGTTGTTTTGAAGTTTTTTTTATATAAACTTTCTGTTTTTACAATAAACCCATAATTGTACCTGTAAAATGCAATTTCAGACTCAATTCACAGCAAATAAACATTTTATTCTGCTTTGAAGTAATTTTAATCATAATAAACATTGAATAATTGATTTATCATAAACAAAGATCAACAAATGAATTCAATGTTCAAATTACATAGGAAATGTCAAAAATGTTAAACCAAAGTAAACTAAGCTAAACTTAATGTCCCTAAATCCTAGGTCTAATCTCTAACTCGAAGATAATACTGTGCCCACTGGATCCGCAACGCCTTTAATCTCTCTGGCTCCAATGGTTTAGGATCGTTAAAATACTGCATGATGAAATAAATGATAATAAGTTAATAATGTAATACAAATTATAAAAAAAATAGAATTTGTTTGAAATAAACGTATCGCTTCCCAGTTATTCCTAAAACTTCCTAAAATGATGGTGGACATCGAGTGCATGACATAGTAGTCGCACTCAGTACTTCCTTTTTGTCTATTACACTAAATACATAATGGAATTTGGCTATTAATTAAACAATTAGTGTACAGGCACATAAGAAATATATATAAGTGGAAGTTTTATGTAAATGACGTACCTTGACGACAATCCACCTAGCAGGAGCCTTTGATTTAGACTGTGGAGCATCATCAAGACCTTTTAAAGCACTGTTCCAGATGAGTAACAATTAAAAATTGGTGTTGTTGAGGTATTTCAATGCAAATTTATTGAAAAGAATACTAACATGTTAATAATCCCCTTAAGGTAGTTGTCTGGCCTGTTATGCAATGAACAAAACCAGACAACTAGGTGTTCCTTAGGCAGGATGACCACTATCTGCCAGTGTCTACTGCAGTGGAGGCGAATATGGGTTAGTATATTAGTAAACATTAATTAAATTCAGTTATTTTGTGTGACTTACCCATTAAGGTAGGCTCTAAGATACACATCGCGTTTTGAACTCTGCATCCAAGTCTTTATGTAACTTTCAGACCCAAACTGCGATTGCCCAGACCTCTGAATGGACTGTGGCTCGAGGAATCCATAGATATCAAAATTCCCCGCTCGCATACTTGTTTCAGTGTGATGCATGTTTATGTTAAGTCAAAGTTAAATATTTATGAATTGAAAGCAATAACTTAGGTAATTAAAAGTAATCTAAAATGACTTACAGAATCCACAACTGTAACACTGATATGCTGAGACATTGACCATCGTGTGCGATTTTGGAGAGGTCTTCGTGCTTTATGTAGAGCGAGAAATCTGGATTAAAGACCCCGAACACCGTGGCATCCCATGTAACCTGATAAGGCCTCAAGAAAAGCTCTGGGATGGTCAATGTCATCAATAAAGCGGATCATCGACCTCTGGATCGGGCTTTGGAGGTGGTTTTGCTGGAGACACAGCTGTCTATTCATGAAACAAAGTTAAATGGCCTAATTTGAGGCACACTAAATGAATTAATTCAAAAAGAAGAAACATATAGTAAGAGTAAAGTACCTGCTATGATAAAGACTTGACTAGATGTGTCGACCAAGCAAGGAAGGTGTGAATTGTTTGCCCCACTAAGGAAACCTCATCAGTGGGTACAGGAACTGGAGCATCTGCATCTGTAACCTCCTCCACACCCACCTTTACATGGCCAAGCAACAAAGGAGTGTTATGAACAACAGTGGATCCCTCATAAACTCTCCCCAGGGCAACCAGGCGGGCAGGATCTGCTTCGATGTACAAGCCGCACCTATCTGAGTCACCTGTCTCAGGATCGTTTCCTGAGGGATCAACACAACTCCCTTTTGTGCTTACTCGAGGACCTGAGGGACCAACCAGGGGCTCAGGAGGCAGTGCAAGTCCCTGAGATTGCATCTGGGACTGCATCTGGCTGAACGATGCCATGAGCTGTCGCGTCACTTTTTTTGAGATGGACTCCTCTAGCTGGTCCCTAATTTGTCGGGTCAGTTGTTGCAATTCTTCAGGACACAGGGAGGAAGAGCTGTGGGACGTTCGTGGAGCTGATCCAAAGTATTGCTTGATGGTGACACGTTCAGGGTGCTCTGGACGTCCAATAGTAGCGGTGAGAACATCCTGACGTCCATGGAAGACGAAGGATCCCTGTGTCGCCTGCTCCTCAAAGGAATCCTGCACAGAAAACACACAGTTGTACATGGCACTCACAAAATATTGAAATATAATTCTAATGGTTAGTTGAAAATGATTACGATCTTCTCAGTGATTTCCTTTGCGGCCTAAGTCGTCATCTCCCATGTTTTCTTCGTGCAAGCCATCTTCCACTTTACGTGGCATCTGACCAGGGATGGAGGGTCGATGATGCCATCAACGCTACTTCCTGACTGTGCAGTTTCCTCCAGCTTCTTCTTCGTCTTCTCAGCCAAGAGCTTCTGCTCTAAATATTCATAACCCGCACGAGACAAAACGTGGGGGCTAGTGTTCTGTTTCTGGATGGCCTGTGCCTTTTTGCGCACATCCTGCAAAAATAAAACAATAATCTTTCAAATTGCTAGAATGAAGTATAACAAGTTAATGTTTTTTGAAAAACAACTTAAATGGCAAGGAACATACCTCCCAAGAAGGGTCTCTGCGAGTCTGGAAAAATTGGGCCCATTTTTCCTTGCTTATGCCGTATTTCTCATAGACAATGTTGTCCACACCATCCTGATCGGCTGCAAGGGCCCATTTCCTCGTGAGGTTTGATTTAAACTGCCTCTATCTCTCGCCCACAGTCTGAAGTAACTTCCTTTTCGTCCTACTGTCAGAAGCCTCTAGGATTTCAAATTTCGCCTGACAACATCAAATAAGGTTTATTTGTTACAATAATGTATTTTTTGGCTATCAATTAAACAACATCAAATAATAAAAGAAAAATACCTGAATATCCTCCCAAATCAAGTCCTTCTGAGCAGTAGGGACCTCCTTCCAGTTCTCGTAGGTGACGTCCACCTTATCACGCGCCACAATCCCCAAATATGTTCTTAATTTCTTCCAGTGAGGACTGTCGGCCTTATCGGTAGCAGGATCAACATGGACCACTGGTATCTCAACACCAGGTGGTCTAGTAGACAACGATCATAGACATGAGGCTTTGCGTGCCCGCTTCATGGCAGACAGCGAAGCCGATGCGTCGGGAAGGAGGAGGAGGAGGAGGAGAAGGAGGAGGAGGAGAAGGCAAGGCAGGTAGAGAAGCCATGATCCTGTATACATCATGAAAATGTAAATTTCGATTACAGACAAATATCGACATCAACAGTTCTTTAAATAAAATGTGATCAATGTTTATAATTTCATAAACTAATTTTGTATGACTATTCTAGATACACAAATAAAATCTCATATATAATAAATCATAGGTTAAATTTCCACTCATTTTAAGAAGATGGTTTGATGTTGTGTTATGTACTCAAGCTCAAGGTTTCATTGTTTTTCATGGATTCTGAAAATGATTCTCTATGTGCTTTTATTTCCAAATATGGGCTTCAACTAACCAAAAACTACACACACACACACACACACACACACACACACATACACACACACACACACACACACACACACACACACACACACACACACACACACATACACAAGTACTTCCTCTATCATTTTTCACATTGAATTTTCCCAAAATCCAGTATGTTTGACTCAATTCACATGATGTTATTTTAGCCAATTAGGTTGATAGAAGAACTCCATTTTTTGAAAAGATGCACAATTTAATATCCAAACAACTAATATTGAAAAGATTCAAGGATGTTCACTATGTTGCAACAACAATCAAATGTAGGTCCAAGTGCCACATAATTATATTGTTTGACTCAATTCACATAATGATATCCACACAATTTTGTGTGGATATTAAATTGTGTGGATATTAAATTAACTTTAGTCACAAGTCTCCTGTTAAGATAAATGTTGTTGTAAAATTAGTTCCAGATGCTCTAAACTTAATTTTGAATGCTAACTAAGTGTGTTTGGATCACCGGTAAAACTATCTGAATATCATTTTGATTCCCTTTTAAAAAATTCCTAAATCTCCCTTGGGAAAGTTGGAGAAGCAACAACACCTATCTTTCTATACTGAAGTAGTCTCAGACTTCATGTTGCTGCAAGTTTATCGGAAAAACAAACACACGCTAAACAAGCACTTAGTAATTAGTTGGATTAGAAATTCTAACTCCCTGCTAAAAATGGCTTAACTCTAACCATCTTGGGTGTATGGAGGGAGTTTGTATCTTCAAAGCTTGTGGTGAATAAAGGCTCTTAACAGTTATATATTTCTGTTTTGCAACATAGTGAACATACCCCTTCTAAAAATTTTGTTTTAGATTTTGATATTTCTTTTTGGATTCGTTAAAGCTGATGTAGGATGTTCACTAGAAGAACCAAAGTGCCACGTGTGGAATCTTTGCTTAATTATACTTTATGTCATGTCTCCTTCGGTACCACAGCTTTCATGTGTGTATTTTAAAAACTATCATAAAAATAAATCTCTGTCCGCGTTACTCCACCGTGTTTCAGTGGGCCAAATAAAGCAATAATAATTCAAACATCACAAGTAGACACACAAAGTCATAATTTCACCACCTACTCTGTTATTTTTTTTCTCCCTCTTATTTTTTTGACCCATGGAAAAGCATGATGCAAATGCTCTAAAAGGCTGCAACAATCCAGATAAAAAAAAAATATTTGTAATCTAACACGTGCTATTAGGTGCATAACAATTACAAAGAGTAAAACATGAGTGACGATGTGATGCCCTTTTTTGTGGGGGCATGCTTCCTTTAAATATCTACCATTTCTTCCTTTCACAGAATTCATCCCATTCCTAATTCTATTTTTTTCTACTCTATTCAATTTCAATTTCTCTCTGTGTTTCCCCTCTCATCACCATGCTTCCAAAGTTCATCATTAGCCCCTTCAGGGTGGAATCCCAAGAAGTGAAGCATGTGGACAAGAGAAGAAAGCATGTGAGATCATTTAAGAGTACCAACATGGATGTTGGTTTGAGACTTCTCCCTCAAATTACAAGCTCAAATAGCACATCAAATGTCCTCTTGAAATCTGCAGTGAGAAAGGCAAACCAACAATCCATCCCTCAAGACTTATGCTTCCTTAAAACTTACAATCTATGCAATAAGCAACTATGTCCAGACAAAGATATTTACTTGTACAGGTATAACCAAACTCCCAAGACTCTCTACCTACACATCATTTCTTAATTAAACATTAATATCATTATCTTATGCTAAAATTTAACATATCTTGGATCACTTATGGTCTAATTAAAGAAAACGGGCATCTGGGGTCATTTTTTATTTTCTTGATTAGCTTTATTTTAAAATTAAAATTAACATCTTGGATTGTACGTTTTGGTTTTAATTTACACATAAAATTTTGAATCTTGATGCAATTTGATTCCTGATAGAACTTGGATTTGATGGTTCTGTAGCAGAGATCAAGGTTTCTGCAGTGTAGAGACCAAGCAAATGGTAGCTGCTTATAGGCAATGTTCTAGTGAGGCACGTAGTGAGACTTGCCTTATACTTGAGGACCTACGAATGCAGAGACTTAAATCTAGAGTCTAAACCAAATCCTTTGTATATATAATAATCAAAACCACTACTGGAAATAATTTAATATCCACACAATTTTGATTATTATATTGTTTGACTAAATTTAATATCCACACAATTTTGATTCCACACTATGTTTGACTCAATTCACATAATGATATTTCTTTTTGATAGGAGGGTTTAACAATAATCAAATGTAGGTCCAACAACAACAAAAGCTGATGAGCAAAGTCAGGAAGAGGAGAAAATCAAGAGCAGATTCCATGGGGAGGAAAAGAAGTTAAGACTAATAATTGAAAATAATCACTTTTACTCTGAGAAACTTGGCCAGATTGAAGAACAGATGCAGAGAAGGCCCCAAGGGGAGGAGAAGAGCTCAGGAAAGTTGATAATCAATGACTGCATGATGGATCAGATAGTAGTTAATCAGCTGAGTGAGTTTGAAGAATAGATGCCAAGCACCTTCCATAGTGAAGGCATCACAACACAAAAAATTAGTGTCAACCACATGATATGTGAAAATAGGCTTAATACCAGAACCTATTAGTGGAATGATAGATCAAACAAAAGAAGATCAGCTGGTCCAGGATAAAACACAAACACAACGAAGATGCCATAATGATTTACTGGATGGGCGTCAAGGTGAAATCATTTTGGAGAATTCAAAGTCCTATGCATGCTCTATATGCAAAAGTAGGCGTCCGAACAATGCATCGACAAAAGACTTTAATTATGATGAACTCCTAGAAGCTATAGTTTTGTAGAGTCAGTATCACTATTTTAGGCAGGATTGGGAAGTCTTTGAAGGAGTTGCACATGGTGATTGTTAACAAGCATGGTATCTTAATCTGAAAATGTTCCTTGAAATGACATGGAACTTATGAGCAGTAAATCATCAAAATTCTCATTTCTTGGTCCTTGACATGTGAAATAATGCTTCGCGAATATTTGCATAAAGCCATTGCACATGAAGTTCTTTCTAAAAAAAATGTTTGTGGGAAAAAAGAATATATTGATTACATTTAATGGATGAAATCAAGTTTCTATTTTCTGTCCAACTAATGCAGGTACTGTTCATGTGAATAACCACCATATGTTATCTAATAATTTTTCACTTCTTAATAGTTTGTCCAGGTCCAAGCATCCTTGATTGTAATCATGTGTCAGGATGCTCTATCAAACATTAGTGTAGATTGTTGGGCTTGGATGCTACATAGAGCTGAAAGTGTAAATTGCAGGCTCGGTCATAACATAGAATGGTGTTTGTGGCCTTTCATTTGCTGAGGTAAGTTTGTAGCGGGCCTTTACTTGAGGTTCTGATTCTAGTTGTTTTATTAGTGCAAAGTCAACACTTTTCCTAAGTTCTCTAAAACCAGTAGAGGCAGAAGCAATGACTTTTCTTGAAGCTATTAATTGGCTGACTGAAATGGGGTATGATAAAGCTATTTTAGAGGCTGATTGTCTTGATATGATAGAAGGAATCCTAGCAAATTGTATAGCAAACATTGAATTAGGGGCCATTAACAGGTCATGCAAACACAGGTGATATTTTTGTCCAAACATTGAAATAAGTTTCGTTAGGAGGAAACCTAATTATATTGTTCATCCTTTAGCAAAGGCGGCACAATTTATTATCAATGAAACGAATTGAACTATTTTACTAAAACAAAAAAGCCAGAATTGTTATAATTAAAAATTAAATTTTATAATAATTAGGTCAAAAATATATTTAGAGTGTTTTTTAATTAGTTGATAATTAGTTACAAAGTTAGAATTCTTATAATTAAAAGTTAGAATTGTTATAATTGTGTTAGCAAATTGCTAAATGAATTTTAAGGTATGGCAAATTTATCATGAATCAAGAGGTGTCCTACATCATTGGGTGCGAATGGGTGCCAAATTTATTAAGTTTTCCTTGTTAATATCCTTTAATCTTAACATACAATAATTGAAATCCAATGAGGGCAGGAGGGATATTATAAACATTGTTTTCAAACTCTACTAGACACCAAATCCAATGCATGTTAAATATACTAAATAATTTGATTATCACTGCCCACTAGAATATAGATTAAAGGCAAATTGGGAAACTTCCAACATACATATATGACTAAAATTTTCATATTTTATTATAAGACTGATGAATTATGCATAATTTCACTCCCTCTTGAGTAAACCACCCATAAATAACAAGACAAAGTTATAAATAACTTTTGCAACAGGTCAAGATATAATTTTAAACAATCAGAAAAAAGTGTAGTTGTCACTTACTTGCTTTCGTGAGCTCTCTCTCTCCAGAAAACAATTGATGAGATCCATTGAATACAAAAACATGAAATGTCATAAGTTCCATTTTCAAAGCTTTCATCAAATATATGCATGTTTTCATTAATGCAATTAGTAAACCAATCATATAATAACTAATCATATATGATTGGTTAGAGTACACTCAATTTATTAAACATTAGAAAAAACAATTGTATGACTTATGTAAATGAATGTAGCAAAAACAAATATATAAACAGAAAATTACATTAGACGATGTTAATTAATTCTCCTTCATTGTGATCATTACGGTTAGCATGAATGTCGTCAGCTTCTTCTTCTCCGACAATGTTAGGAGTCATTTGTATGGACAAAGGACTAACATAGGTGTCCATGTATGCATCACCATCTTCTACATTAACACTAATTTTTTTGCCCTGTACAACCATGAACCACCTTTCATCACAAGGATCTTGCACATAAAATACTTGTCTAGCTTGTTCTGCCATGATGAAAGGATCATTGTGGTAACCAAGTTTCTTTAGGTTTACCAACGTAAATCCTATATCATCGGTGCGCACACCGGTGTTGCTGTCAACCCACTTACATTTGAAAACACATACAATAAATTTCACATAGTTAAGCTCCCAAATTTCATCAATGAACCCAAAGTAAGGGATGGAAGCTACACAAGGATTGGCATCACTCACACTTGTGAAGTGTTGAGATTCAGCCCTTAGGGTCACCCCGCTGTTCTGCATTGTACTTTTGTCATCTTGCGCTTTTGTGTAAAATGAATACTTGTTTATGTCGTATCCTTGCCAAGTTATAACATTTCTTTTAGGCCCATCTGCTAGCTTTCTTAATATTTCTAAAGCATTCTCATCTGCAAAGATTGTATCTTTAAACCAATCACAGAAAGTCCTGTTATGCTTTTTCAACACCCAATTCTTTGACATTTTTGGATTATTCTGTTTGACTAAAGCTTCATGCTTAAGTATGTATGGCAAAACTTCAGTATTGTTGTTCAAGACATACAAGTGAGCTTGTAACAAATCTTCTACACTTGGAGTGATCACATGCAGTCCTCTTGAACCCTTACCACCCACTCTGTCATCATGCTGAGACTCAGGAAGGCCAACAGGTTTAGCCTTCTCAATGTATTCTGAACAAAAATCAATGGCTTCTTTTGTAATGTACCTCTCAACAATAGATGCTTCTGGACGATATAGATTCTTTGTATACCCTTTTAAGATCTTTATGTATCGCTCAACCGGGTACATCCACCGTAGATAAACAGGATCACAACATTTGATTTCTCAGACCAAATGCACAATCAAGTGAATCATGATGTCAAAGAAAGCAGGGGGAAAAACATCTCCAACTGGCACAGTATAATTGCGGCCTCATTTTCCAACTCATCAAACTTGACAGGATCAATGACTTTGCTACATATAGCATGGAAGAAAAAGCACAGGCGAGTTATGGCTAACCTGACTTTGTTTGGCAAGATGTCTTGTATAGCCACGACTAACAATTGTTGCATGAGCACGTGAAAATCGTGAGACTTTAACCCTACAAGCTTAAGCTCCTTCAACTGCACAAGGCTCTTAATATTTGAAAAGTATCCTTGTGGAACATTCACCCGACGAAGACACTGACAAAAACTTATCTTCTTCTTTTTGGACAAGGTATGGCAAGCTGGGGGCAAGAAAATTTTCTTCCCATCAGACCTTGGATGCAACTATGATCATATCCCCATATCAGCTAGATCTTGATAGGTATTCAAGTCATCCTTCGTCTTGCCTTGAATGTTAAGGAGCGTTCCAATCACACTGTCACAAAAAATTTTCTCCACATTCATAACATCAATACAATGTCTAACGTCTAGATCAGACCAGTACAGAAGATCAAAGAAAATGGACCTCTTCTTCCATATGCAACTATTACTTTTATCCTTCTTTTGGGTCTTTCCAAATACAGTATTCAGGTGTTGAACCCGCTGATATACCTGCTCACCAGTCAACAGTATCGGTGCAATATCGTGCTCTTGACTTCCATTAAAAGCTTTTTTCAGTCGTCTGTAAGGATGATTGGGTGTTAGAAAACGGTGATGCCTACTGTAGACTATTTTTCTTCCATGTTTTAGTTGTATGTAGCTTGTGTTTTCTTCACAGATGTGGCATGCATGCATGATGACCCTTAACACTATAACCGCTGAGATTCCCATATGTTGGAAAGTCATTAATGGTACAAAAAAGCATTGCATGAATTTCAAACGTCTCCTTGCGAAACGCATCAAACAATACAACCCCCTCGTCCCACAACTTTCTCAGGTCTTTAACCAACGGACTTAGATAAACATCAATTTCATTTCCTGGCTGTCTTGGGCCTAATATCCATATAGAAAACATCATGTATTTTCGCTTCATGCACAACCAAGGAGGCAAATTGTAAATTACTAGCAGAACTGGCCATGAACTATGTTGAGTGCTTAAGGTGCCATATGGATTCATTCCATCACTGGCTAGTCCAAGTCTAAGATTTCATGGCTCTTTCATGAAATTTGGATACAAACCATCAATCTTCTTCCACTGCGAGCAATCAGCCGAATGACGGACCATTCCATCATAAATCCTTCCATTTGCATGTCATGTAAGGTCTTTTGCGTCATCCTCATTAGCAAAAGGACGCTTAAACCTTGGAATGATTGGAAGATACCACAAAACCTTCACTGGAGGGCCCTTCTTTGAGTTTTCATCATAACTGCTTTCCCCTTCATCCTGCACTTTATACCGCGAAGTCCCACAGATAGGGCATTTCGACATTTCTTGGAATTCATGCTTGTACAGTATGCAATCATTGGGGCAAGCATGAATCTTTTGATACTCCATACCCATCAGACACAATATCTTTTTCGCTGTATAGTAACTTTTAGGCAACGTGTTGTCCTCTGGAAGCAAATTGTGCACTACCTCAAGCAGTGAGGTGAAACTTTTGTCACTCCACCCATATCTGGCCTTCACATTAACCAAACTTAACATCGCAGACAACAGGGTTAAGGAATTCTTGCACCCCGTATACAAAGGCTTCTTTGAATCACTCTGCAATCCTTCATACACAGGGGCGTGTGCTTGCTGGAAAGACTCTTTTCCAAGGTTATGAATCATGTCCTCCAAGCGATCTCCCATTTCTACATCAAACGGTTTAGATTGGGACCCACTCTGCATGTCTGTCACTTCACCATGCCATATCCACGTCGTGTAATTCTTCTTAATCCCATCACACAATAGATGGTCTCGTATGTCGTCTTGTAGTTGTCGTCTTCCATTCAAACAGTTGATGCAAAGACAATAATATTTTCCTTCTTCATTCGGTCAACCTCTTTCTGAAGCAAATTGCAAGAACTGCTCGACGCCATCCTCATATTCTGGGCTCATGCAACTTTCATTCATCCAACTTCGATCCATCTAAGCAATTACATGCATGAAAATCTCACTTTTTATTTATAGGTGTGGCCCTATCCCATTTAGGAAGACTACCTTTTATGTTAGCTTCAAACGTCAGGGTTAGCATTATTTTGAAAATTTTGACTAAATTTCAGCAACATTTTGCATTGGTCTCCAAGTACACAACATGACATCGGTGAAATGAATTTCCCGATAATCATGTATGCACTTAAAGAACAACTTGTAATGCATTGAACCAAAATTTAATTAAATTAATCAAAATAATAATAACCTTAACGAATGAATCTAACATAAAAATACTAGTCTCCCCAAACTGTCCAAATGGACAATTCAAGACTAAATACAATGACTAATGTAAACTGTCCGCAAGAATCATTGCATTCAGTCTCAAACGAGAATCTAAGGTTCACTCAGCATGAACAACAGTTGTTTATATAGCAAATTACATGCATGACGTACATGAATATACAAAATCTAAATTTCAATTACAGACAAATATCGACATCAACGGTTGTTTGTATAGCATATAACATTCATGACATACAAGAACATACAAGGACATCAACAGTTATCTGTGTGTGTGTGTATGTTTGTCTCTTTATGTGTGTGTGTGTGTGTGTGTGTCAGATTAGGGTGTGTGTGTGTGTCATGAGGGTGTGTGTGTTAAGTTTTTGGTATGAAGAAAGTGAAAAGTGTTAATGTTAAGTTTTTGGTTTGAAAGATAAATATTGATTTAGGCGGAAGGAATGTGGAGTCCTGTATTTCTAAATGGTCGTCGCTTGTCTTCTCTCGAGGTTGATTTTCGTCCGTGTTCTTTTCACATTAGACGTCCTATATTTCTAAATGGGCAGATTCTTCTTGTCTTGTAGCTGTGAACCAACCCAACTCTATGCTTTGTAATTTATACTTCACTTCACCTTGGATTTCTTAACGTTTACTTTTATTTGAAGTATTTCGCTATTGCCAGTAGCAAACTCAAAAATCTCTTTGTTTTGTTTGTCAAACCACTGACAACCTGTGGATATGTGTTATATGTGGGTATGTTGGCTGTGGAAGGTGAGACTCACATTTTTGTCCACCAACCCTTGTTTTCTCATGTTTTATTCTGTTTCTCTTTCTTTCTTTCCTTTATCTATTCGATTACAACCATATGGAAAATCTTGATTTAGATACAAGGGAGGACATGCTATAATACATTGGAAAGAAACGCAGCATTGCTATTCCCTAGAAGTGGAAACCAAACGAGTTTGGGATTATGTGGGAGACAACTATGTGCATAGACTTATTCAGTCCAAAACTAATGGGAAGTTGGTTGAGCTGAACACTCAGTGTGCACATGCAGACAATGGATGTGGAAGTTGCAATAGTGAAGATAATGCCATGAATGAGGCTATACTTAATAGTAAACTTGAAGTTGTAATGTTGCAAGATTAATTTAGTAGTTTGCTCAATTGTTAGATTTATCTATGTTTATGAGGAGTTTTAATTTTTCACATATTATATTTTTCACACATTATATGCATAAAGCTGTTCAGAAGGCTATCAGTCTTAAACACCAGAAGATTCAGTCCAAGATTGACAGATGTAAGAAAGACAAGAAATTTCTGGATGATGTAAGTTGTAATCCACTCGTGGGAATTCTCTTCTGCAGAATTCTTAGCAATATGCCATATAAGTTATAACCATGCCAAAGGCTTCTCTATTGTCTCATTACTATATCATAAGGAGTGGAAATGTTTTTGTGAATGCTTATATTGTATATGTATCTGCAGCTTAATAAGAATGTTGTGAAATATAAGGACATTTGGAAAACAAAGATACTTAGGATTGAAGAGAGGTATGCTTTTTTTCGTCATGACGGTGTGTCATGAGGGTGTGTATTTGCCGAGACAGGTAAATTTGAAAGCATGAATAAGCAGCAAAACCCATTGGAGAAAGTGGAGTCTCTTACTCAAGATCTTGAAGAAAGGCTTGAGTTTCTATTTAGGCATTTAGTAAACACTAGGGGCATTGTTAGATCCTGTGCATGTCCTATAAATTCTAGTGCAGATCTTGTGGCAACAACAAAAGGAGAGTAATTGAAGTTTGTTTAAGTTTTGAAGGGAAGAATTTGGAAAAGGAAGGAAGAGTTTTGCAAATTGCTTGGAGCAAAGTTTGCTTAAAGGGAAGAATTGGTTGAAACCTAAGTGCTGAGCATAATAATAAAGCTCCCCCCCCCCCCGCACTTTCTGAACTGATTAGTTTTTTCAGAATTTTTTGAATTTTATAAGTGGGTTGATGTGAAGGTCTTCCGCCCCACTTTCTGAACTGATTAGTTTTTTTAATGGATATGACAGAAAGTATCAGATCTCATCAATCATTTTGTTCAGCTTTTGCAAAGAAGAACAACCTCTAATGCAAAGAGAGCATTACAACATATTAATAAGGCGTTAATAATAAGTTCATACTTTGAAGCATTGCTTGAAATGAAAGCATAGGCTCTCCTAATGGTTAGTGCCTCTTTCTTATAATATGTTGGAATTTTACTAAAGCTTAAATTATGAATTATGGCTATCTCAAAATTAAGCATTAGTCTATTTGTGCAATAATTTATACCAATTATGTCTGTGTTGGATAACTTTTGCTCCACATATCAGCTTTGTAGGTATGAGGAGGTGATTCAGTTGTGTGGTAAGACCCTTGATTCTGCTAAGAAGAATGCCTATCCTTTGGATGCTGGTTGCAAGTCACGAATCTGGATAATTCACAACTCTCAAAAGGTTTCTACTTCAAAATATGGCGATGCTCAATGATGCTTAAAGCATACATTCACCTAGGAAAATTTGAAGAGGGTCTTTCTTTGCTGGAGCAACAAGAGGAAAAGATGTTTGCCATAAACAAGTATGTATTACTAACCTTTGACTCATTCACCCTACTCTGCCCCTCCTCAAGTGTAAACAGAAAAGAAAAAGGCAACCTGAAATGTGAATATATGATGGCTATGATCCTTCTAATTTTTATCACTTGCTTAGATTCTGTCCCTGCAGGAGTGGAAGCAAGGTTTTGGATTCACTCATACCTTTAGCTGCCATCATACGTGAGCCCTTGTGCCATAAGGTTAGCTTATGCTCTGTTTCATTCTATCTTTATATTGATTATTTATATTACTAATGTTTGTTAAATAACTTGATTCCTAGAACGTTTCAACTATTTCAAAGTAACTCTACTTTTTTAACTTGTTTTAGCTATTTTACTTGAGTCTATTATTTTGTTTCTAATATACAGTCTTTAGGACAATTTTGAGTTTTAAAATTAACTTTTGGATTAGCAGTGTAAATCTTTTTATCTACAATCATTTATTTCTATAGTTCTAGTAAATGTGCTTATTGTTGCTCTAGGTGACAGTCTTTCTGCTCATGCTCATTTTTCTTTGTAGAAATATATTAAAGGGGGTGAAAACTGCTCTATATTATAGAATTGAATTCACCAAGCCACCTAGGGACACCAAAATAGGTGAATTGACAAATGGAAGCACTTCATGTCCTGAAATGTTCTTTTTTTTGGCATTTCATGCCAATAACCAATTCTTTATTTGGAAAGTGCCAAAATACTTAATGTAACATAATCAAACACACTTCAAAAACTATAAGATGCCTAATACAATCCACAACATTTATGGATAACAACCCAGAAACAACAGCTAATGTAAATATCCAGTCACAACTTGCATTTGAAATTACCTGGATGACTGTCTTTGATACAACAAATGCTTCAACCTTTTTCCAGTCACTGTCAAATCTAATACAGAATGAAGAAACAAAAAAAAACAATATGAGATAATGCAAAAGGATGGTACTAAGGCAATAAAAGGGAAAAAAACAAATAACTTAGATATCCTAAAATATAAATTACATATCCTAAAGCTTCTTAGATATGGGAAAACATAGAATAAGCTTTACTTCTTGGATATGTTTTATGTTATTGTGAGATGTTCAAGCAGCTTAAATACAGCACATCCACAAAGTTGTTAATCTTGTGACCTGTTAAAGAGCCTGTACTTTGAGGATCAGTATAATTGTAGTTTATTTTGTTTGATAGCAACTATAGCATGCTTGGGAATTGTTTAGTTGTGCTCATTCCATGAACCTTGTTTCCATTTGAAGTATATGATGAATTTTTGAGCATGCATAACATGCAGCTAGGCAACAAAGTTCTATGAATCCAGCTCCCTCTTGAAGATATAAACAGTGGACTAAATATGGATAACATGAAGCAAGTTAATTCGGAACAAAGAGGCATACCTATTGAAGATTTTAATGGGAGGCAAGAACTTGCTGGATCTTCTGAAACTTCACAGGAAAACTAACAAAATACTATCAGAAGAACTTGTTGGATCTTGTGACAAGTAACAAAATACTTTCAGAAAAGTAAACATCTTATCAACATATTTCAACCTAAAATTTTGTTTTAAAAATTCAAACAAGGAGAGTTGTACAAAAACCTTGAAAGTAAATTATGTGTGTGTGTGTGTGTGTCAGTGTCTGAGTCTGTGTGTGTGTGTGTGTGTGTGTGTGTGTGGTCTGTGTGAACAAAACAATTTTATTTCTCAGAGGGCTAATTTATCTAAACAAAATCTTTTAGGGACCAAAAACAGTCACTTTCTAGGACCAAATTGTTGGATCAAGTGGCCTCAGAATAATTAAGAAGGTGGGGTTGAATTAATTATTCCTAAACCTTTACTAATTAAAAATTTACTCTTCTAAGGCTTTTACTAAGTTGTTAAGAGAATAAGGAGTAGAAGAGAAACTTAAAAGAAAGTAAAAGCAGAAATTAAAATGCACAGCAGAAAGTAAAAGAGTAGGGAAGAAGGAGACAAACACACAAGAGTTTTTATACTGGTTCGGCAACAACCCGTGCCTACATCCAGTCCCCAAGCGACCTGCGGTCCTTGAGATTTCTTTTAACCTTGTAAAAATCCTTTTACAAGCAAAGATCCACAAGGGATGTACCCTCCCTTGTTCTCTTTGAACCTAGTGGATGTACCCTCCACTAGAACTAATCCACAAGAGATGCACCCTCTACTTGTACCACAAAGGATGTACCCTCCAATGTGTTAAGACAAAGATCTCAGGCGGTTAAATCTTTGATACTTTGTGAATGGGGATACAAAAGAATCTCAGGCGGTTAGTCCTTTGAACACTTTTGTATATGGGAAAGGGAAGAATCAATAGAATTCTTAGAGTGTGTCGTTTTGAATTCTTTGACAAGGAAGAAGGGAGACACAAAAGAATTCAGGCAGTTAGTCCTTTGTTCTTTTGGAAAAGGGAGAAGAGAGACACAAAAAGAATTCAGGCGGTTAGTCCTTAGTGAATTCTTTTTGGCAAAGGGAGAAGAGAATGAAAAGATGAATAGCACAAGTTTTCAAGGTTTAGAAAACCAGAAAACTTTGGAAAGCCTTTGGCACATAGAAGAAGAAGAAGTTCAAAGAGATTCAGGGCTTGTAAAAGATTGATTGAATAAGTGTATTAAAAAGCAAATCAAAGCCTTGCTTTTATAGACTCTTCATGTCTGGCCAAGAGGACCATTTAGAAGAGTTATAACTTTTAGAAAAACTTAAAACCAATTTGAAAAAGTCAAAAACCTTTTGAAGAGTTACATCTTTTGATTTATTCAGAAACAATCACTGGTAATCGATTACCAAATCAGTGTAATCGATTACACAAGGCTTTTATGTGAAAGGATGTGACTCTTCATATTTGAATTTGAATTTCAACGTTCAAAGGCACTGGTAATCGATTACCAAAACATTGTAATCGATTATAGCTTTTTGAAATTAATTGGAACGTTGTAAATTCAGTTTGAAAACTTTTTCAAATCCATTTTGCTACTGGTAATCGATTACAACAATCTAGTAATCGATTACTAGATAGTAAAAAATCTTTGGTAAACATGTTTCGAGAAAAACCATGTGCTACTCAATTTTTGAGGAAACCTTTTCATACTTATCTTGATTAAGCCTTCTCTTGATTCTTGAATCTTGAGTCTTGAATCTTGATCTCTTGAATCTTGATCTCTTGAATCTTGATTCTTGAATTCAACTTTCCTCTTGAATCTTGAAGTGTTCTTCAACTTTTCCTCTCGAGTCTTGAATTGTTCTTGATTCCATCTTGAACATTTTGAACTCGTTCTTTGATTGACCTTTGAGCTTTTCATCATCACCTTTGTCATCATCTTTTGTTATCATCATTGTTATCATCAAAACATCTTTGAATCATTCTTGATTCATCATGAAGCTTTGCTTCTACACAAATTGCATGTTAGCTTGTATATGTATCCATCTTGGGTCTGTTGTCATACACATGAAACTTTTTAATACACATCCTAAACTTGGATGCACTTCGAATTTCCATAAAACCTAAGTAAAAGAAATGTTTTGATTTTTCCAATAAAGCCTTTAGTTTATGAAGAAGTGGCATTCATTTATCTTTTGATGATACAGCCAAGCTAGCTTTGGACTGGCCAACAAGGAAAATAATAGCTTTAGGAGCTACAAGAGGCTTGCTATATTTGCACAAACAGTATGATCCAAAGATTATTCATAGGGATGTGAGGGTAGCAAATATCTTGCTTGATGATTATTGTGAGGCTGTGGTGGGAGATTTTGGGTTGGCAAAGCTATTAGACCACAAGGATTCACATGTGACAACATCAGTGAGAGGCACTGTGGGGCACATAGCCGCTGAGTTTTGCTGTTTTCGGTCTTATCTTTTCCCAAAGACTTGAAATTTTTTTATATCTCTTGTTCTAGCTTGAACTGGGAAAATAAGTTTCTTTGAGTTTGAAATGGCAGTGCTTGTGGATTTTAGTTGATCTAAATGGATTTCTTGTTTAAATAACTTTGAGAAATTCAATTTGTTAGAACCATTTTTTTAGTTTATAAAATACTTTTATTACTATATGTGTATGTAAATTCTCTCTCCATTAATATGATCATATGGTTCCATATGTTTTTGCTTTCATCTGTTGCTACTGCTGCAATTAATTTTTTGGTTTCAAGCATGTTTGTGACACTTCATCTTTTATCCAGACGTTAGTTCGGTACCAGCTGCCTGTGGTCATCATTGTTTTCAACAATGGTGGTGTCCGTAGACACCCAGAGGAGATAGATGGACCTCACAAAGATGATCCTGGCCCCACAGATTTTGTCCCAAATGCAGGGTACCATGCTTTGATACAAGCTTTTGGTGGAAAGGGCTATCTTGTTGGGACGCGTGATGAACTCAAGTCCGCCTTTTCAGAATCCTTCTCTGCTAGGAAACCAGCTGTAGTAAATATTGTGATCGATCCCTATGCTGGTTCAGAGAGTGGGAGGATGCAACATAAGAATTGATTTCCCTTAGTTGCCTAATGCTCTATAGCATCCCTTCACATCATTTTCTTTTTGGTTTCAAATAACACAAAGTGTACTCCTATGGCTTCTTTTTTTTTTTTTTTTGCTTGAATTATCCGGTGCAGCATAGCTATCATCAAATATATATTTTTTAACTTCAATATAGTAAATTCTCTTTACCCTAAGGGTTTCAATATCCTTCTTATGTGGTTCAATAGTAATTTGACATTTTTACCTTAGCCACCTCATTATTTGGCATGGCTTTATGTGGTTTTGCTTAAGTTGTTTCTTTAAAGGTTAAGACATTATTAAACAGCCCATGGGTTAATTTCATACTATTCAACAAATTGAGTCTGTAAAATCTTGGAAGAAAGTTGGATTCCAATTGAAACTACAGATTGAAACTACATATTGAACTCTAAAGCTTTGATCGAAACCACACTTTGAGCCCTAAATTACTGATTGAAAACTAAACCCTAAACCACATTCCACTTTTGTTAGCTAGTGGCCGTAAGATGAACCATTACTTATGTATCTTCCCGGACAAATATAGGGACACATATTAAGGTGCAGATATCATCATAGAGCAAATCATGCCAAAGTGATGTGACGCTGATAACTTGAATTTTTTTTGTCCAAACTTGGCAGGCAAGGAATAGCAAGCATATATTCTCTCAAATGCTTGTGATGGCCAACAGAATCCACAGTATCTGCCAGCAGGCGAAGGGGGTCTAGAAATGTTTGTGGTATCTTTCATAAACTGCCCTGTCTTATGCAAACTACCAGCAGTATACAAATTGCATCAGATGTAGACCCAGTTTCTTACTAAATAATAGGGTACATGACGGACATTGTGTTTGCACTCTAGTCCTATCACATGAGTTTTTCATTCTTGCCCATCTTAAAACAACATTAACTGTTCCCTCCTTTTTGCTTTTAAGGTGTGATTTCTATATACAATATGTACCATTATTGGATTATCTAATTTTGTTTGTCTACCATGAAAATCTTGTTCATGAATTCAAATGATGTCAATCACTTTTCAATCTTGAGTTTTAGTGAGTTATAAAATAGATAATGAGTAAAGTAAATTAGACATCAACATACAATTCCCTGCTTCAATCGAAGTCCTCTGTCAGTTTGTCATCTTCCTTAAATCGAGTTTTAATGATTTATAGAAGCAGAAAACGAATGAAGTACCTCATATGAATCTACGATTCACTCTCAACTCTCAAGTCAAAGTTCTTTGGCAGCTTGTCATCATCTATTTGAGTAATAATATTATTTGGAGACTGTGAGTAACATTTAACCATGCATTCTTTTTATAAGAGCAAATTAAAGCAACAATCCTTATGCTTTCATGTAATTAAACAAACATTCCATTTTTTTATTCATTATTTTTTCTCTTTGTTATGACAAGTGTTAGTGTAAGATTTTCACTAACCCATCAATCTTAGTATTCATTATTTTTTATTCATTTCCTCTTAGATCAATTTCTTCAGGACCCTAATTAGTAAAACCAACTCTATTCAGTGACTGATAAAACAACAACAACCAAGCCTACAAACTAGTTAGTCAGCATGATGAGAAAGAGTCAAGCATTTTCTCTGCATTTCTTTAGTATTCATCAATTGACTACAACTCTAATATACACAATTGACCAAAAGACTCGAGCAATTGACCAGAGGAACAAAAGCAGCAAAGTAGGTAGCCTTACAGGAGTTATTGTTATCCTAGCAATTACATCAAAACATTCAAACATTGCAGCAACACCAGCAATCAATGTATTGCAGTTCACACACGTAAACTAGTATCAAATATTAAAAAATTGAAGAAATGGGATACCTGAAAATTTCCCAACAAACTAGAAAAAGCAACACAGACAATATATGTACCAACTTTCTGCTCAGACCCTGCCCAATCAATTTTCACTAACCCAATCAGTCACATCATACAGTGAGATCAAGCAACGCGGACAAACTTCAACATCTTTCCTAACTAAACTACAAATGAAAAAGAGACCAAGCTTACCTCGAACCCAAACAGTGACAATGGTAGTGAGATCTAACAAAATGGCATGAAACTTGAAGCTTTCCTCGTACCTCAATCAGCAATACTGCAACTGAAGACGTATTATTATTATTATCATCAATAAAAGATGAACACCCACTCAAACTTAGCATACACGAAGTTAACCTACGTACCTCGCAGAGAAAGCTTTAAGCACCCACGAGTGTTTCAGCACCCTAGTACCTAGCGGAGGAGTGTATGTAGGGTTTTCTTCGAGTCACAGTTCCAAGAGCAGTGTAGGGGGTTTTGTGGGTTCGAGCGACAGGTTTCCAGCAATATTGAAAACAATGTGGGACAATGTGGGTGTCGAGGGAGCGGTTTCTGACATATTTTAGGCGAGAGGAGAAAGAGAAGAGCGAGTGCAAGGTTTTCGAGCACGCAGGTTGTGAAATGTCAACGTTTGAACTTATAAACATAACAACATCAGATTTTAAGGATAACCGATGTTAACTGAATATAGTTAACATCGGTTTTGGAAAAACCGATGTTAACATCAAATAGGTTACATCGGTTTTTTAAAAAACCAATGTTAAGATCAACTCCTTAACATCGGTTTTCTCATAACCGATGTTAACTCTATCAAGTTAACATCGGTTTTGCCAAAACCGATGTTACCATATTCATCTTAACATCATGTTAACATCAGTTTTTTAAATAAACGATGTTAACATGAAGTAGTTAACATCAGTTTTGCTAAAACCGATGTTAAGTAACTTCATTTAATTACGAAAATTCCACCGCGCTTTCGTTAACATCGGTTTTTGCAATAATTGATGTTAATGGAGCGAGGTAGAAAGCCTTTTTTTAGTAGTGTGCGTGTGTGTGTGTGTGTATATATATATATATATATATATATATATATATATATATATATATATATATATATATATATATATATATATATATATATATACATATATAATTTTTTTAAGGTCATTGTGTTTACTTATCTACTATTATGTATAATGTATTTTTATCTTAAGTATTTCTTTTCAAAGTTATGTCATTCTCATTGTTTTTTAATTGAAAATTATGTTGTATTGTTTATATTTCGTTATTTTTAACTTATTATAAAAATTGAATAGAGCAAATTTTCATCAATAATTAATATTTTTATATGCAAGAATTAAAAAAATTAATTTATTATTTTATTTGAACCATAATTACGTGAAAATAAAAAATATGAAATGAGTTTCTTGAAATTTCTTGAAGTTTCTTACTATTAGAGCAAAATTGTGTATGAATTTATTAATAATGATATGATATTGGGAGGACCACAAAATTTATTAAAACTCGTGCCAAGAAACCCCTAAGGAACCCTTATTAGAGATGTTCTTCTTGCATTCTTGTCACGTCTCCACATGACATCCTCCCACTATACAAACTATAAGCAAAACACCAAAAGCATACAATATTAAACTCGACTTTCTTTTACCTCAATATTACAAAAACAAAAAACAAATACCCAATAAACTCATCCTTCAAATTATTTACCTAAAATACTGTTGATGTTAAAATCGGGGCACCCCTAACTGATTTTTCTTCTTCATTCTTTTATTTTTTTGCTAAATTATAATTTTGGTTTCTCTATAATTTTAAATCTACAATTTCGGTTCTTTGATTTCTAAATCAAGACATTAAGTCCTCTTATTTTTCAAAATAAGCAATTTTTTATCCTACCATCAGTTAACCATCCAAAGTCAAATATTAACTTTGATATAACGTATTGATGTTGATGTGACATATTGGTATTGACGTGACGTTTATGTAGACTACTGACATGACATTTATATAGTAAGGAGTTAAATAAAGTGAAAATAAAAATAGTGTTTACATGAATTGAATTCAAACCTTTTTATTCAAAGATAAGGTAATAAAGCACCAAGCTTTGTTTGGTTAACTTTATAAACACTATAGTGTAAGTATCATTAATACAAGGTTGTTGATTTTTTTTTCTTGTTATAAAAAATTATAAATTAAAACTATTTAATATAGAAATATTTTTAATTTTATTTTATATACTTTTTATTTTTAATAGTTTACATATTTTTATTTTTATTTTATCAAATTATAATTAAATATCATACATTAATATATAAATAATTCCATAAATTATTTTTAAATTGATTTTGATATACAAATTATTTTTAATTTAATTATATAAATCGATATAATTTCATCAATTAATATGTAAAATATACAAATTACACTGATTTGTTTTAATATGTAGATTACTTTTATTCTAATTATATAAATTAATAAAATTTTAATATTCAATTTTTTAGAAAACTTACACGCTAATATTTTTTATTTAACTATAAAAATTATATAGTAAATAAGTCACTACAAAAAAAAGCGTTTTTTCGACGGCAATAATCCGTCGGTAACACTAAAATTCAGTCGCTAATTGGAAGTTTCCGATGGACACAAATCCGTCGGAAAAATGGTCATCGGAAATATTAACTGACGGATTTTTGTAGTCCGTTGGAAATTTCCAACACAATTTCCGTCAGAAAGGATCCGTGGAAAATTTCCGATGGCCACCGTCCGTCGAAAATTTTAGACTGATATTTTCCGTCCGAAATTTCCCAAGGATCCTTTTCGTTGGAAATTCTGTTGGAAATTTCCAATGGCTTGTTATAGACGGATATTTGCATCGCAAAGTTCCGGCGGATCATTTCCGACGGCATTTCCGTCGAAAATCTCCCATGGATCATTTCCAACGGACTTGTTGGTCGCAAATTTCTCATGAACCATTTCCAACGGATTATTTCATCACAAATTTCCGTCGGAAAATATTTTTTTATAAATAATTTATTATTTGCAGTTTTTTTATCATTAATAATTTAGCAATTATTTTATGCATTTTATATTATTTACCATGAATATTTGAATTAAGGCATACTTATAAATTAGGAAATAATGAAATTGATACATCCAAAACATTGAGTAAAATAAGTCATTAAGTTAAATTAAAAACAAATGTAAGAAAAAAAACACAATGTCAAATGTCAATGCCGACTGTCAATAGTAATTTTGTGCTGCTAAGTCAGTAGTCAAAATAGTCATTAAAAGAGTGCCTTTATTGGTCATCTGTCTGCTGCTCATCTGCCTGGTCCTGCTGTTGGTCCTGATGCTGTTGGTGAGGTTGTTGTTGTTGATGAATAATGTTCCACACCTCTGGAGGTAGGAACTGAAGGACTACTGACTGAAAAATGCGCATCTCCTCTTTTGATTAACGCAACTCTTCCCTCAGGCGGTTAATCTCAGCAGCATCTTCAGTGCGACTGGAAGATCCTTGAGTATGCTGGATGAAACTGTCATTTCCGCATTTGTAAGTATAAGCAAGGTCTCCAGTACTATAAAGGTGTCCCTTACACTTTGGTCCTGCAGCTGCAACCCAACACCGACTCCTAAGTCTTTGTTCTTCAGCAGGGTCTAAGGGAGTGAGTTAGAATTCACCAACACTTGATGCAGCATCAGACCTAGCTTGAGATAATCCAGCCTCAAAATCTTCCTATAATTCATAAACAATTATTATTCCATAAATATAATAAAAATTTTAAAGAAAAAAAATATGCAAGATAATGCTCTCACATGTGTCCGTCTAGATCTATCATCAACAAATTGACCGGTATCCTTTCGTAAATGAGTTTGTTGAAAGACCTCATCTACATATACAAATCGACCAAGCTCCTCTGACTATTAACAAACATTTAAAAATACACATTAAGTGGTAAATTAAACAAGTATAAACAATTATTTAGTATAATTTTCATGTACATACCAAGCGAATGGTATGATCCTACAAGCTGATAAAACCACTTGTGTGCATACACCCACCCTTTTCAGATGCCCAATTTTTTTTTGCCTGTGCACACTTGGAATAATACTCAGGTGCATTCCAATGTGATAATAAATCGTTCCAAACACGATCTTCAATCCAATATGGCCTTTTATTTTCATTTTTGGCATCCCTAAACATCTCAGAAAATCTATGAGAAGCTTTCGAGTTAAAAACTTTTTTTATTTCATTCTCTTCCTCGGGTCTCCAGACCAATTTTCTCTAAAGTATAACAAAGTAATGAAATTGTACACAATTGGAAAAATATGAATTTTACAATTTCAGTTAAAATTAAAAAAATAGCATTACCATCCATTTCAACCTTTGAACTAATTCATTAACAAAAGAATAATTTACCTTAAAACACTGGAAAAAAGTTCCTGATGTTCTTTTGGAATCACTCCCCTTGTAGGCCAAGGCTGACCAAATTGTTGCCTAATGGACAAAGTGACAGTCTTTGCTGCAACCTTAGATGGATGAAACCTAAATATAAAAAATAATTAATCAAAATAGTAAAATATCATGTCATGTATCATATATAATGATAATTATATGAATTTTGATATACTTACGCTCCATTAATTAACATAACCATAGGATGATTATTAAGAGGGAGGTCTTTCATTGCCAAATTTACAGCATTTTCATCTATAGGCATGTTGCCCACAGGAAGAGATGGGGAAGGTGTGGATGTAGGTATTGGGGACGGTCCACGTGCATCAACAGAGGATGGAGATGGTGTGGATATAGGTACCAGAGATGGTCCATGTGCATTAACATGAGATGAAGATGGTCTAGCTTTAGTAGGAGGTGGAGATGGTGTAGGTGCAACATTGGGAGGCCTAACTGGGATAGACATAGAAGATGGGAATGGGGTAGATGATGTCAGACTATCTCGAGGTGGTAATAGTCTAACCATGCATCGTCTTTTCTTTGCAATTGTCCCTTTCCCACTGGAGTCATGTGACAGGGGTCGAGGAGGGTCAACGCCACCTGATGTCATATCTATATATAGAAAAATAATATTATAACATAAATACTCTAATAAAATATCGGGGTGGATGGAAATTAGATAACTAACGAACTTCGATATGACAACAAAAATAAAATACACTAACAAAGTTTTGAAGTATTAGAAGAAAACAAACATGTCACTAATAACAAACATTATAACTGACTAACAAAGATCAACGCCAAATCCTCTTCAGAATTGTAAAATTCAAAGTCATCTTATAATTCCCCTTCATTGTCTTGTTCAATATTGTTTGATTCTCCATTCAAACTAGTTGATTCTTCTTTATTTGTCAACAAATTAGAAAGGTTTACTTCTTCAACACCACCTTTCAAATCTTGCAATCCAAAAATACTTTCAACTTCAATGACTTTGTTGACATGTGACATTTCCTCAACTTGGTAAGGCACATCATCTTGTACATTATCAGATTCTATGTAACCCCTTGGCTGTAGAAGCAAACTTCATTGCTTCATGATGATGAATCAAGATGATTCATGATGATGAATCAAGATTGATTCAAGGTGTTTTGATGATAACAAAGACGATGACAAAAAGCCTAAGAGAATGATTTCAAGATTGAGTGAACAATTCAAGATTCAAGAGAAAGTTTCATCAAGAAGTTCAAGATTCAAGAATAATCAAGATCAAGATTCAAAACTCAAAGATTCAAGAATCAAGAGAAGACTTAATCAAGATAAGTATTAAAAAGTTTTTCAAAACATTGAGTAGCACAAGAAGTTTTTTACAAAGTCATTACCAAAGAGTTTTACTCTCTGGTGATCGATTACCAGATTGTAGTAATCGATTACCAGTGTTTTAAAACGTTAAGATTTTCAAAATTCAAAATGAAGAGTCACATCTGTTGATGTGTAATCGATTACACCTTTATGGTAATCGATTACCAGTGACTATTTTCGAAAAATTCATTTCCGAAAGTCACATTTCTTCAAGTGACTTGTTTCTGAAGATTCTTTCAAAAGTCATAACTTTTTAAGTAATTAGTTTTAAAGGAATTTCTAAGAGTTACAAGTTTTGACTTGAGATATCAAGAAACTATAAATATGTGACCTTGGCATGAAACATATATATCCAGCTTGACGGGTGGTCTGGAGGAAAACGAAGGTTGAGTTGATGGCCGGGTGGGGTGGGAGAGGTGTGAGAGACGTTCGCACATGGCCTCGACTTTGTTGGCAAGGTCAGAATGTCTCTCGGAGAGGGCAGCAATGGCTTCTTCCAGGCGGTCGGTGGTGGTGCGGCGGGTTCCGTGTTCCGCCATGGGTGGTAGGTCGGACCAGTTGATATGCACTGGTCGAAGGAGAAGGGAAATGGACGGAAACACAGTAACTAACGAGCTATGATTCTTTGATTCAAGGTCAAGGGCCTCCTTACTAACTAGATTTCTCTGGAATACTTCTCTGAGTTTATTCTCATATAGTCAAGCTTTTATACAACGTGTTTATGTTGGTTACAAGGAGCTAACAATACTAACGGCCTCAACGGTTTGCAACTACTTATGCTAACTAACTAACGAACTCGTAACCATGCATGCAATCACGTGTTTGGTTCTCATGCGTAGTCTTCCAAGTACCTGGGTCGCGTGGTGCTTCTTCATGGTCGTCCTTTGTACGCAGCAGGTGATGAAGGTGATGAATCTTCATCTCTGCGCTTGCTGCTGCTAACATAAAGTGTAAACACATGACTTTGAACTTTGCAGGATTAACCACGTTAATTCATTATAAAATTCATCTGATAGTTTTTTGACTTTTGTACCTTTGACCTGCATATTTAGATGCACACAAGATGTCATTTAGTAAATATATGGTGCATATAATGCAAATTTGAAACACAATAATATATATATATATATATATATATATATAAAATTAAACACAATTGTATATATGTGCGTGCATAAAATGATCACAGACAAAAACTTTGGGTTGATTAAAGCAGCATGAAGTCTAGGGCAAAATTTAAGGGGTAGGGTTGGTGGTCAAACATCCAAATTATTAAATAAAAAAGAATAGCAACACCCGAGAACCATATGCAATAAGCTGTAATACTAGGACATATCCCCTAGATGAAATGTTGGGGAATCAACCACAAAGGGAGACAAACACTTCTCACATTTTTGTGTTTGTTTGTGAATCCATTAGTTTAATTTGAAAAAAAAATTATATTAGGAAAAATATCTATAGCCCCAAATGCTAGTTAACACCTAGAGAATGCATAAAAAAAGAGAAAAATATAAAAAATATAAAAAATAATAGGTGATATAATATGATAGAAAAAAAAAATCATTGACCAGTGAAAAATCAGTTATCTTATGACAACCAGTTTATTAGAACAAACTTGATTAATTACAATATGAAGTCATACCCTTACAAATCTTTTTTAAATTGTAGACCACATCACATGATGCAGGTGTAACAACTCAGTTGCAATGGTCACTATAATTACCAGTGACCACATCACAATCTGAAATCATACCCTTACTTAAACTTTAGTCCTTACATGCCTTATAAGGACTAAAACTTAGTTTTTTCATCCAGGGACTAATTCCTAATGTGTGTCATACCAAATAATTATTTTCTTAAAAAAAAGAAAAAAATGATTTTTGAATCTCATAAGCATTTTGTACGTACTAGATGAGCAATCTTAGGACCTACTCATGGCAATAAGAGTAGTTCCTCAATTAAGCTTGGTATGTCTTCATGATACTTCAAGAGATAAATATTGGCAATTAAAACAACTTTGTTCGTTGCATCAGCAGTAAGCAGACCATTTTCACCAAGACGTTGAGTTGCTCCTACTCTTTAAAAGTACACATTTGTAATTAAAACAATTTCGTAAGCAAGTTGAATATGATGACACTGGCAATGACCATCAATCACATAAAGAAGACAGGTGATAAACATAATTGGGGGGCTGAAGTACAATGGCAGTGCATCTCTGAAATTAGTAGTTCATTTGCAATGTATTGATTCTCATAGTTTGACCATCTATAATCTATATCATGCAATGTGTACTTACTACCAGTAACATGCTCCTTAGTTTGGTTTGATACAAATCTTTTTTCCTAATTATAATCATGAGAATTAAGATAAGAGGTATTTTTATCCATATCATGCTTTATACTATATGCTGAAATTAGAAGACAAAAGATGCCCCAATAATCAGAATTGTTAATAGAAAGTCCCTATGACAATCCATCCAAATCAAGATTCAAAACCTATATAATGAGTAATAAGTTATAGGAGACAGCACATAGAGGGGAAATGAATGCAATGACATTAGTTGCCATTGTTTGGAATTTTTAAAATAAGGTGAAATGTGATGGAACCTAATCAAATCTACACCATGAATCTGCAGTGACAGTAGTAGAAATAAGAACATACAACAAACACTTATTTTGTACCTTAATAATTACTATCAGCACACCTACCAAAATAGGAAAGATTTTCAAAAACACAAAACTACAACTCTATGGTTCTGGTTTGTAGTGTATGATAGCATACACCAAGTAATATCATGCTACAATTTTAAGTGTTATATTTTATAATGTTCCCTCCAAAAAATAATTAAATGACTATGTTCATATACATAGCATTGCTGGATTTGCAACAAAAATGCGTGATATCAAATTTTTACTGCCTTGAGATATGCAAACTTTGTCAGGGAACTTGTATTGAACAGCCATTACTGTCTTGATAATATATATACACACATAGGGAGTTAGAAAGAGTAGATATAAGACATGATGATTGATGAATCTATCAATAGAGCTAGTTCAAAAATAAAAGTAAAATAGCATATGTACTACATAGTGTAACGAGATTAGAGGTTTCACATAAGTTTATTGACTTCTATAATGATTCTAAGTTATACTTAAGATAATTTTTAATTGATTGACACTTGACGGTGTAAAAACTTTTATACTGATAGTATATAAAAATTAAACTAAAAAAATAAAGCAAATTACTTTTATGTTTTTGTGGAGATTTTCGGTATCCTCTTTGTCCACAAATAGCAATTCTCCTACCAGCATTGTATAAAGTATTACTCCGCAGGACCATACATCTGCCAACTGAACAGGTACCAAACAATAACACAAGCCAAAAAATGAACAAAACTAGCATATAATAGACAGAAAACTCACCAAGTCAGAATCAGTTAACTATAAGGCATTTTAAGTGCTTCATAGTAGTCACTAAAATATGTTATTTCTATTTCACTTTGACAACGAAATGTCACTGTGTGTGCTAAGTGACTGCTAAACAATTGAAAAGTAAAGTGACAAGAGGGGTTAGTAGAAACTAAACCTTGCTAGCTTAAGGAAGAAAGGCTCAAGTGTGATCAGTCTCATAGTGATAACCATATTTTTCTGAGAACCTCCAAAAACCATTTTGCATCTTGGATTTGGATACACCAGATAACAAGCCCCATCACTTGTTTTAACTTCCCGAATAGAAACTAGAGCAGTATTAACCTCTTAAAAGGAAGAAATAAAAACCATGAACCTTACTAATGAAATTTTACATTAAAAAATGATTCCCATATATAACAAATTAGAATCAATAGTAAACAAAATTTAACCAATTCTGATAAGAAACTGAAGCATTAATAAAGGCTTGTCACCATATTCATAAAATTTTCGCACTCACTTTCTCTTATAGTCCTATATTCATTTTACATCTCTTCTCTCTTTCTATTTTTATTCTTCCACTTTATAAGCATAGTCATCACATAACATAAAGATAATAAATATTAATTGAGTCATCATATCATCAATCAAGAAAAAATAACTAACATCATAGAATACATCTTTCGATAATGAATGATATTAAAGGACAAACTGACCTCAACAATTGGAAGCAGGCCTTTGAATCCAACTTTTAGATGGTTCTTTATCTTGACCGTAACAAATCTTGATTTGGTTCCATTTGGCACCGGAACATTAACATTAACCTCTTGAAGTGATTGAGTCCAAGAGTATTTCTCCAAATCCAAGCCATTACCTTTGTTTTGAACTGTCCAAGTATTAAAAGAATATCAGCCCCCAAAACATATATGAGGGTCTAATGCACATTGAAGGACATCATGTGCTGAAAAAAAAAGGTTGAAATCGCTTTCGTGGGTATACCTCTAGAGGCGCTTTCGTCTTTGTTGGTGTCTTCGATTTTAGGTTCCTTCTCTTCCTTCAACCGCTTGTTGGATTTTTCCCTCTCCTCTGAGGCCTTGAGGTCCTCTCTCTTCTTCTTCTTCTTGGCCTTTTCTCTCTCCCCCTTGAGAAACTCCCTCTTCTTCTCAGTGACGCGCACCAGCGACACTATCTCCTTCTCGGTGCTCTCCGTCGCCAAAAAGCCATTGTGTTTGTAGACAAACTCAAAGAATCTCTCCAGAAAGTCGTTGTGACCGGTCAAAAGTAACACTGAACGAAGATAAAGAGGAAGAAGATTAGGGTTGCGGTGGTGAAGAGTGAGTTGGTTTCTGCTTCTCTTTGTTGAAATCAGAGATAATCGCCATTGCAAACTCGCTAGCTCAGAACTCAGAAGAGTGTTTGGTGCGATAAATGGATCCACCACTCTTGTGTCTGAAACTACGAGAGAACGAGAATCATCGACAAATATGACTGTGTCAGATGTAGATGGATTGGGAGAGAAGATGAAGGAGAGGCACCTCACGTAAGGTGGTGGAAAGGACCCACTCCTCATCCATCTCTAGACGCATCTTCTCCAGAGCTTTGGGAAGATGAGAGAAGGAATTGGGAAGAGGAGAGAGAGCATTGGGAAGAGTAGAGAGGAGAGCGAGTGAAGAGAGTGAAGAGAGAGGAATGACCGCACTTTAAATTTAAAATTGTCCAAATTCAAAGAAGGTTTTCGTGAAACCATCTTTGAATAGTGTAAAACAAAGACGATTTTCGTGAAACCGTCTTTGTTTTACACTACTCAAAGATGGTTTTGTGAAAATCATCTTTGAAATGTTTGTAGTATTTATAAAATTGTCATCGCCCCCAAACAATGACTATTTTGCAACATCTGACTTTAAATACACGTCGTAAAATACACTTTTTTTTATTAATGTACGCTTTGTTTCACAATTCTCCAAACAATCCATTGTACATGTTTGAGACACTTTCCAACTTGTACACAAGACTAGTTAGGCCCTATACTCATGGTAAGCACAATTACAAGCAACAATGACATGAAAACAATGCATGCGTATTTTTGGAATTTATTGTATCCAACCTGATTGTAGAAGTTCCAACAAATCGGCCTTCTCTTAGTTTAATTTTCTCCACTACTATGAATTTTCTCTATTCATTTTCAACCACAATTTTCAACCTAATTTTAAGCGATCCAAGTCATCAAAGTTGTATTGTTGGAATAATAATAAAAAACTTAAAAACCACAAAAACTTACCGTAGTGAAAAACTTTAAACACCTTCAAAGTTCTATTTCACCCCAACATAACAAATATTTTAAAAAAACAATCAGGAAAAATATTAATTCTTAGCATCACTAATTTTCTAAAAACTATTCACAAAAAAATTTAAAATTTCAAAGAAAAATGTATCAATTAACATTTTTAATATAAATTAATTAACAAAGACATGACATTTAATTTGAATTAATCATTTTTAAAATAAAAAATAATAAAAGCTATTTTAATTAAGATTAAATAAAAAAATAAAAAATAAAATTGTATAAAAAAATAACAATAAAACTATATAAAAAATAAAGAAAAAAATGATAACCAAAATTACACAAAATAAAAGGGGAGGGTGCATGATGAGAAATCAGTGACTGCAGAACCAATTTCTCACTATAAAACAAGCAAAACAAAGGGGAATCTGTTAGGCATGCTCGATTTGGGGAGCCCTCATTTTTTAATGTCAATAGTGTTTTAGGTTAGTTAGATAAATAATTTCTAGAATGGGTTAGTTGGGTATTTATTTTTGTTTTTTGGTATATTGACTTATAAACTCTTGATTTTGTTTCATTTGTGACCCCGTATTATTTTATTATGAAATGACCCACCTCACTGATTGTGTTTCATTAATAATCCAACTAAAGTTGATAATCTTCTTTAAGAATTAACAAATAACCAACAATGATTGATATAATAATAATAATTTGTGTCTCTTAATCAAGTATTACAAGATTCGAATATTGATCGACTTGTAGTTATAAAATAAATCATGTTAAAAGAGAGGAATGTCCACACCTTGTGTGTGCTCAGAGTTCCTGACAAAGATTAGTCATCATTTTTTAAATAGCCTAACTTTGAGATGGTGTTTAAGGTTAGTTAGGTAAATAATTAGTAGAATAGTTTAGTTGGGTTTTTTTTGGTATATTGACGTAAAAAATGTCAATTAAACTCTTGAGTGTGTTTCATCGGTGGTCCCGTATTATTTTATTCTGAAATGGCCTCAGTGATTGTGTTTCATTATTAATCCAATTATAGTTGATAATCTTCTTTGAGAATGAATAAGGAACCAAGTATGGATGGTAGAAATGATAACAGTTTGTGTCCCTTAATCAATTTGTCCAGAGTTTGGATCCTAATTGATCTTTAGGTATGAAATAAATCGTATTAGAAGGAGGAAATATTTATCCTATGTGTGTTTACGAACCCAAACAAAGATTAGTCACTATTTTCGACGGAAGTAACTTCGTACCAACATAATAGTAAAAAAATAAGGATGTCTAGATAAGGCATATTAATAAGTATTTATTTGATGAGATTTTATTAAGTCAAATTTAAAATTTATAATGGAATTTATTATAAAAAATGATAATTTTTTATAGGTTATTTTTGAAAAATGATTGAAATAAATTTTAAAAACAAGCCAAGGCGCTATCAAATCACAACCAAGGATCATTCCCTACATCACATCTCTTGCTAGTCTTGTACCCTGTGTAACAACCAGTTAGTTTTTTTTTCTTTTTTTTCTTAAGAGTCAAATATAATTCATATACCCTTATGGGTCCTCTCTGACATGTGTATGTATTCATCTTCTCCCCTCTTATCGTTAGTGATTTCATTTGTAAGGCTTAATTCTAGGTGATCACATGTGTTGTGAGATTGTTTTCTTTTGTGAGACTAGAAACTAATAAACACAACTGAAAAGGAAAAGGAAATCAATTCACAAAACCAAACTCCTTTTTATTAGATATCACTTGAGATCGTTCAAGGTCTAACACCTTAACAACTCCATCCGCTTTTCATAATTTAAAACGTCGTTTAAAGGTTCAACGCCTTAACGAATCTTTGTTCGCAATTAAAATAAATTGTTCAAAAACATAATATCAATTTAGCACACATACATTTAGACTTAAAGAACTACGTAGGTCTGATTTCCTCATGGCACCTGAGGATACGTAGAAGCAAGAGCAAAACCTTTGTCATACCCTAATTTTGTCCGAGGAATATTGTTTGATATGATATGTTGATTCTTGCTAGTCAAATTATGGTATTTGGCACCAGTTACAGTGCGAAGCAAGGAATCACTCAGTGTTTTGATCAAGAAAACAAAAAGATGCCAATGGGAGGGGCAAAAAAGTATTTTTTTTGGATTTTTTTAGAATGTTGGACATTCCAAGATGGGTTTGGAGACATAACCATCTTAAAATGTATCACCTTCTAAGACGGTTTATGTCTACAAACCCCGTATCCATGACGATTAAATTCAACTTTCTAAGTCAGTTTTGACCCGTCTTCGATGCGTATGTCGTAAAATGTCGAAGACTCTATGACAACGATTCTGTAACCGTCTTAGAAAGTGGAACATTCTAAGACGATTATGTCCCAAAAATCTTCCTAGAATGTTGGACATTCTAAGATGGTTATGCCCCAAAAATCATCTTAGAATGTGGTACATTCTAAGATGATTTTGCAACATAACTGTTGTAGGATGGTTTTTTTTTTTTCATTTCCAGCTATTTTACAATAATTCGGATCATTGAATCATGAAAATTGAAATACGTCGTTTAAGACTAAATCTTTTACAAATGATGTTTCCATGAAATGTAACATCAAATCTCAGAAAATGGCTACAACAATTCATTAATGAAGAATATAACTAGTGAAATAGCTATCACATGTGTTTTTCATCAAAAATACAGAAAACCAAGGTAAGTTTTGTCCAATATGACACAAATTACCATAATGTGATAGCTAGACAACATTATTTATGACCTAAAAAAAAATTCCATACGATTTTACACCCAATATGTGGTAAAACAAATTGAAGGTCATCAAGCACCTCATTCTACTTTGCAATTTTCATTATTGCTAGATGAAAAGACTAGACAATTTCTACAAAAAACAAAACTCAAGTAGCATGTTAAATAGTTTATAGTCTACATAAATGGAAACACTTTTGAAAGGTACAATAGGCTGAAATTTTGTCAAAAAGCATTCATGGCCATTATGTTCCTATATTTTAGGCATGTATTGCAGATCAAATACTTGTCTCAACCACTGCCTAACCTTTTTTATTTGCCCAGCTTTGGTGGTGAGAAGCACTTTTAGGTATGGCAATCAAACAGCAAAGGCCACGATCATCTAAGCTATGATCCCCTATAGAAACTCATCTAAGTTATCATCATCATCATCAATTTTATGATCACTAGCTGAAGTCAAAGCCCTTTTCCCTATAAGCATAGGTGAAGAAAGTTTAAGCTTGTGACAATATTAAATTTAAGGAAAAGATTTTTGAAGCATCTAAAAAATATCAAAACATTAGGGCATGAGCTATTAAGAAGCAAGTGAAGTAGAGAGTGTGTTGGTGTCATCATGCAACATAAACAAATGATCATAAACTAAAAATACAGAGATTGCCATAAATGTTGTAAAATTGGCCATTATGTTATAAAGGTAGAGGAAATTCAAACCTTTCTGCCTTCTCTCTTTGCTTTCTAGGAAGTCATGTAGATCATCATCACTTTGTCAAAGATTCCTAAAAATGGAATGATTCAATGTCCATATGTTCTAGTTAATAAGTGGAAAAAGATAATAGTGGGGCAGCAATGTTCTCACCTTTTTTCGCCTATCTTGTTCTTGTTGTCTTTCTTGTAATTGCTCTTTATCTTTATGCCTTTTGTAGTTGAGTTTGAATGCACATCTATTTAAAAATAACCAAGACAAAAATTAAGCAAAAATTTGATTTTGCTACAACCTTCAATGAGAAAAAAGTAACAGCCCATAATGGCATAAATACTAACATCGAGTATGGATGAAAACAATGGCTTAATTAATCAAAAAACCAGTATTTTGTTAAATATTGGGTCACCTCTCACATGTTACCAATTTAACCAAGGCTTCTTTGTTTTCTCCAGCTTCAAAGTAACAATAGTTCACCTGTAAAATGAAGCAAATAGTATAAAGGAGTGGATACATCTAATGAGATATTCCCCCAAAATTCATGTGCTGGCAGAGAAAGAAAACATAAGCATATGCTGAAAAATGCATGTCTCTAGTATACCAACAGGTTCAACATTTATTTAACTCACAATAGTACATTGGCATCAAGACATCATTCAACAACAATAATGATAGTTAGTTACAAACAATATTATAAAAATGTAAGCAAACAGGAAGAAAATGGCACAAAATTCTGAATCATGATTCTTCAACAAAAAAGGTACCTCACTCAGATCTAGTCCCTCTTCAGGAAAGTATGAAGTAAATGGTCCCAGGATCTCATCATCTTTGATAGTCAATCCACTTTGCCTATCATAAAACAATACAGGTCACAAATTAGGTCCATCAAATGAGTAAATAAATATAAAAACTCTACCATGTGTGTATGGCTGTTATAGGTGATGAAAGTATGGATGATATAGGTCCAAAATAAATTGTTAACCGCTGGAAGCAGAAATGTATTCTTATCTCAAGTCAGGTTATTAAATGAGTCAAATATACCAAAGTTTTTTTTATGCAAATGCACTATGAAATTCCTTGTCTAATAAGGTCAGTTTAAATAATTTTATTCTTTTCATTTCGGAAACTCCAATAATATCTTTAGCAGCAACAAGAACCTGACTATGTTGTGTTCATTTTATCTCCTATAGTCTCACTTAATCCTTGTAGTTTCTTAAACTTTTATTGGATTCAGAATTTTGGACAAATAATAAACCAATAAATACATCAGGCTGGAACCTTAGCATGTCTGCACGAGCCATAGCTTCTACTTGGGCTATTCTCTGTCTGAATGTCTGAGCCATCTCCTCTGCCTATAACAAAAAAGTTAAGAATTATGTGAGTAAATTCTCCTTCAAAAATTCCAATGCTAATAGAAATGGGTTGAATTAGATTTAAAACATGTAAGTGATCTAACACGACTAAAAGGAAAGTCTTAGAATTTGGACTTAACCACAAAAACTAATTCAAGGGGTAAAAATTGTCTTCCACTATATATATGATCATATCATGAGTCAATCCAGGATATCTAATACCACCTTCATGCTAAGGACTAGGCATATCGAATTTGAAGTTTGTAGGATTGAACATCAATGAGTGGTCCAACACCCAAAAACATAGTTTCATTTGTATACATGATATTTTGTACCACAGATACCAATAAAAAATGTGATACATGCATTTCACATAAAATGTATTAGCATGTCATCAACTTCTAAAAAAATAACCAGAGTATGAACTTAAGATTAATTATCTTCTTTAGCGGTGATATGAATGTGGACTACCCATGTCAAGAAACTCTAGTCACATAATAATGAGATTTCCAGCTATCATGCACGTAAAATGTCAATGTTAAAGCATCCTTGCTGATTTGAAAGCCTGTGAAATGATTTTAGAGATACAAATATTCGCACAATGAAAGAGTGTACAACACAAGTATCCGAGTCCCAGACTGCACACATAATTTTGAAACCAAAGTCTAAATAGCTTGAAATACAGGCACCACCTACGCATGCAAGAAATACATGTCTACACGTGGTGAGTGAGTGGAGGGGGAATAGCTATTCACACACACATGATAGAATGATATTATGTGAGGATTAAAACTGCTAAGCTTACCTCAGTTATAAAGTTCATTGGAGAAATCTTCTTCAAAGAAGAGATGCATCGGCGTGACTGGGCCTTCTGTAAGTTGGAAATGCAGACTTCATAAGCATCCATTAGTTCTCCAACAGTCATCTAAAATAAACAACGAATCAACAAGCTATTAAATATGAGAAACATATAATATCTGGTAAACCCATAAAACCACCACATTTGCTAAGAAAATAAGCTTACATTAAATTTTGTTGCTTCTCCCCCTTCACTTGAAGTAACCGCACTTTCTCCCCTGTTCAAGGTACTATTCTGTTTTGCAGTGAGAAATGTTGTAAGAATGCATTCCATATTAAAACATCAATAACAATGTTCCACCATCAAAGAGATGCTTCTTATCTGATGTTCACTGCTATTGGGATCATTATCCGTAAATGAACTCCTTTCTATAGTACAAGTACACGATCAATGCCATATATCAATGAAAATACATCACAATCTATGTCCAAGACTCTAAATGTCAACACCAAGATTTTAACCAATGGTCATATATAACATGATACTTAACACACCGATCTGAAAAAGTTTGACGGACACAAAGAATTGTTTGACCACACTAACCTGTCTTATCAATAGTTTCTACGCTAGTGTTTGGTTCATTAAGTTGTGATATCACTTGAGCACTAACCACATTTGCAAACATTGTGGCAGATTCGCTCATCCATAGAACTAGATACTTCCAAGGCCAGATATCCAGTGTGCTTACTCCTTTAGTCTTCGAGCTTAGGCGTAAAGCCATCCTTGTTGCTGATGTCAAGTTTGGATTCACCAAAAATCTAGCTGCAACCTCTATTGAGAATTCATAAGTACTAAAAACACGGTCAACTGGATCCCTAAGTATGGTAACAATAGAAGTTCTCTCCCTTGGAAGTTTGGATGTTATACTATATATAAATCAATAATGTTAAGATCAACTTTAACTTATTGCTGAGTGGCAATAGGAGTAACTGAATCCAACAACATAGTTTCATAGTATCAGGAAAGGAAACCCACCTTACCTTTAACTGTAAGATCTTGTGCTTGAAGCTGTCTACAACATTCCCATACAAGGTCAAACTGAAGAGACCTTAAACTGAAGACCAAGCTATCATCAATTGACTAAATTATGAGGCAAAAAACATTTTTGTAAAAAACGCAAAATATCTAAACATGTGTATTTCTGACTAACTTACATGGCTTTCTCAGCAAGGCTTGTGACTTTGTTATTTTGGTTCTTCTTAGAGACCTTCTCCTGAAGCTGGTCTTGTGACCATTGCATGCAAAATGCCAGTTACTGTCTCCAACAATTTGAAGGTGTATTGTTGTGCCTACAAGAAAAACAAATTTCAGCATAAGCAATTTGAAGGTTTCTTTTGACTTTCAGGTATCCTATGCTTAGGAAATGATCAAGTAGGTTGTCTCCAACAAACACTGTCTCCTGCACAAGCTGTCTTTGACAACATTGCTGCCAATTAGGTTTCAAACAAAAAGAATTTAAAATATAAAACAAATAGAAAACAATTTGGCATTTTTCTAATTATTTGTGAAAGCAATAAATGAAAATAGAAAATATTTTCTTCAACCTAACAAAGCCTTCACTAGAGAAGGTTGAAAAACAAGGAATTACTGGTAGTCTGGAAAAAAGTTATAGCATATCCAAGCAGGAATGTTTCTTGGAGTCCACAGAAGTATTTTCACCCTACCACAAAAAAGTAGTTTCACTAAGAGAGAATAATTCTATTGATAAATGAAAAACTATTGAGCTTGCAACAGGCCTGTACACTAGCAAGAAGCAAGGCTAGAAGGGTTAGTCTTCTTTACTTGTAGTAGAATTAAAGCAGCAATACTGAAGCAACACTACAAGATGGAGAAGAAGGTTAGTCTTGAAGTGAAACCAGAAGAGGGTGATAGGGGGAAATGGGTTCTTGATTCTTCAGTGGAATACAAAGGCAGGGTTCCACTCAGAGCTTCAATTGGTTCTTGGAAAGATGCTTTCTTCATTATTGGTAAGGAGTTTAATTAGTCGCTTCAATACAAGTTAATAATTAATATTGCATTCCATATATACTAGCTAGCTAGTTATTGGACTTGGACATGCAGTTTAATTTGGTTTTATGTGTTGTTTTCTTTATGCTCCTTTTGGTTCTCAATAAAGAGTAGGAAAAACTTCTAGCTCCTATTCTTTTTCAAACTTTCACCTACTACTACTACTCTTGAAATATTCCCTTCATGCATCTACTTTTATCACTCGTGAGTCCTTCCTTGTATTTGCTGAAACCTTTGTTCTTGAGCTCTACTTAAGTCTTTGTCTTCTGCATAATTGTATGTATACAGTAATAACACAAAGATACCTCTACTAAAATGTTTTATGAAATGAGTTTGCATAGTGTGGCTTCTCGCATGTTACATCTGAATGAAGAATATATTGACCTAAAGTTATTGGCTTAGTGCTAGCTGCTAATAATTACAAATAATTGTTAAAGAGTCGCTCCTTGTTTAATGAAGAATATAGTTTTAGATAGTATGGTGTGCTTAGTTAAATAGTTTGATTAAATACTTGTTTAATAAATTTTTAACAAAAAGGATTTTATTCATAAATTAAAAACATCATATCCAAATGGACAATCTCAAACACATAATTTGCACCCTTCAGATAAGTGGAAGAAAATACTATGCAGGGGCATCAGATAAGAAACAACTATAAAAGGATTGAAGAAATATGAAAACCCTTAATAATGCATTTAAGGATGTACCTCAGAGACTGACAAGTGATCTTCTGATTGCAATCTTCACCTGAATGCATATAAGAAATGAATTATTAGGTATCAGGCAATGTTCTTGTGAAGTTCCTAGTCTATATGAGAAGTGGGACACATCCTGTTAAACATTAATACTTACTACAACGACCTTACCAGAAATCATATTACTTGTTCCATTCAAACTTGTCATGCTAAATTGAAAATCACTCTAAAAGGTCCATCAAAAAAACTTTTGTCCATGTTTGATACACAAAAAATTTCTTCAGCCAGAAATAGGTCATAATTAAACTAGAGCGACATCAAAAAATCATGCCATCCACTCACCATATTAAAACAACAACTGGTCGTGAACCATGCCCATGCTCAAATTAAAGATAAAAGTAGATAACATGTGTCTCCTACAATTTTCAAAGAATCTAGTTAAAAAAAACTTCATGGCAAGAAAATACAAGTTACCCTAATGGCACTACGGTGTGTAGCAATGCGTACAATGTGAGCAACTCAAAGTCTACGAAATACTATATGTTGGCATTGCTCACAGAATTTCAATGTCAATTAAACCATTCCTCGTACGTTTCCAACTACTAAGCATTGTCAAACCTAATGAAGGTACCCAAACATGACCTTATTTCATCTTACATGTAAGGGAGTAGTCTCTAACATGGTGACAAAAGGCATGACTCACGGAGGCGGCGAGAGCTTTGTGTCGTCATGACGGAGCTGCAATGGGTGATAAAGGTCTTCAAAAAATCGTCTTTTTCTTTTTCAATTTATTTACAATTTTGCCACAACCGTACATTCTAAGACGATTCCTTATAACTGTCTTAGAATGGGCGACGTAAAAAATAAATTTAATTCCCTTAATTATAAAAATGTCACTGTGTCACATTCTAAGACGGTTCCGGATAACCGTCTTAGAATGTGTGTCGTAAAATCATAATTTTTTAGTAGTGATAGCACAATCGATTGTTTAATTCATTTCTCGCCTCTTGTTGTTATTGTTTTACTCCATCAAAAATATACTTTATCATTTCATATTATATAATATTTTAGAGAAAAGAATATTCCAAAATAAAATACATTATACAAAACTAATGTTGTATTAAATATATTTTTAGGATTGTCCTTATTCAATACTTAATGAGAGTAGTGTATAGTAAGAATAAATAGGTAATTAATTAAAGAGATAAATAGTATATTAAAAATTACCTAACATTTTCTTTGAAATTCAATAAATTAATTTTATTTATTTTTCTCTGCGTCAAAATCTTAAACGTCATATAATATAGAACAAATTGAGTAATATTCTTTCTCCATAATAATAATGCTTTCTGTAACATCCCAATTTTTGTAATCTAGATTAAAAAGAATTTTTATTTATGAATAAATAGATTTTTAGAAAAATGATGAGATTTTATAAATAAATAAATAAGGAGATATAATTATTAATTAAAATAATGATTTGAGAGAAAATAAAAAGGATATTTCATTTATTTGTTTGATAGAAAATAAAATAGAGTTTGTTTTTATAAAATAAATAAATATAAAGCAAATAATAGGCTGAATACCCTAGGTATAAATAGTTATGTTGAGTCAGGTGCCTCTTTTTGGCCTCATTTTCGTTTTTCCCCTTCTCCTCTCAAAACCCTTTCTTTTTCTCGCAGCCCACCAAACCCGTCTCAGAAAAACGATGGACTCGCTCACCGTTGGATCGTCGTGAAATTTGAGTACCACATTCGCAACCCAATTTCGAACATTCTCACCGTTGGTAATTTTAAAATCATATATGAGCTTAGAGGAAAACCCTTCGCATTGTAGCATTTTAATTTCCCGCAGAAACCCAAAACTGTCTCGGTAAAACTACGATCCCGGTTTTATTAACCGTTGGATTTCATGAAATTTGGATATGTTGTTTGAAATTCAATTGTGCACACTTCCACCGTTGGTATTTTCGAGATAATATTGGTGAAGGGAGAAAAAGGAATTGCATGAAGACAGTACAAGTGGAAGTTTCAATCTCTTCTCTGTCTCTCTGACGTTTGGGAATTCTATCGGAGCAGTCGGAAGAATAACTGAAGGAATCTCAGGGAACCGCTAGAGATGTTACTATCGCTGGCTGAAGACACGTGAGTCCGCTCAGAGGTAAGGGATGAGTTATTCACAATTGGGAATTAGTGAGAACATGTGTAGGGATCCTTAGAGATATCAATTGGAATGAGTTTTGGGGTGTTTTTGCAATTTTTATTTTATCCTTATAATTATTACAGTGAATTATCTATGTTTGACAGACCAATCTTTGTGAAATTGATATGCTATTGTGTTGAGCGTGAACCCTATAAATCGAGTACTTTTTCTAATTAATATGAATTGATAAAATAAAGTATGGAGAAATTTAGAGAGAGATATTGATTTTGTATTTTCTCTTTTTCTTGCTATTTAGGTTTTTATATATATTTTAAAAAAATTAATATCATAATTGAAACTGACCAAAGTGTTCATATAATTATTTAGAATTTGTGCATTGAAAGCTTACTTTGAAATTTGTGATTCAATATGATGTATGCTAGTTTATAGATATAGAGGTAGTTATTTATATTAATAATTTATGTAAATAATATTGTAGAGTGTTATAGTATGATTCCAAAAATTATTAAGTGTTGGAGTTTGAGAATATTATGGTTAAATTTCATGAACATGTGTATGTTGTATCTTATGAATATCATTGGGAATGTTATGAGATGGTTGATGTGATGTTATGAGATGTTAAAGTGTGGACATAATATTCGATTGTGAATAAGTGGATGTGTTAACACTTGATGTTACATTAATTATATCGTGAGCTATGAATTATACAATAACCCGACCAGTGTTTATGCGTGTGGCGTCCCCAAAATAATGACTGGTTTAATAGTAATGATTTAATTAACAAAAACCATGGTAAATTTTTTTTTCTTCTTTTTCTTTTTCATTTCTTTCTCTTTTCACCAAAACAAGGTTTCGAAGGAAAATCCTCACTACAGAGTCCTGAATGGTCAGTTCACAACTCTATTTGGAGTCATTTCTTTCTCACCGCT
Source organism: Glycine max (assembly GCF_000004515.6). Classification (NCBI taxonomy): domain Eukaryota; kingdom Viridiplantae; phylum Streptophyta; class Magnoliopsida; order Fabales; family Fabaceae; genus Glycine; species Glycine max. The sequence continues at coordinate 45,591,678 of NC_038254.2, read as the reverse complement.
CATAATCTCTAAACTATTTTGCTTTTTCAAAAGAAAGAATGTACCAGCCATTACTTTAGGTCGTCACGTGAAAGTAAAAGAATAAAATACGGTCGATAAACTCTTTTACAAATAAAGTTGCTAACGCTTTCTTTTCAAATAACAAGATCGATCACAAATGCATTCATCATTTAAAGTTGTCCAAAATATGGGAGTTTTGCAATATATATATAGTGTCATCCAGAGCAAAGGTGTCCATAGTGGTGGCTTCAGCCACAAGTATACAATTATCAAATTCCTATACATCAGGTCTACCCATACAAAGCAAAAGAGTAAACCTAACAGTCAGTCCTAGATACGCCCACCCTCAAAAAGTATACAAAACTAATCCAAGGAGTTGTCCACTCCACCGTGCGCTGAAGCGTCCATGCAGGTTCATCTGGATGCACCAAAGAAGTAGCCGTGAATCGAATGGTGCCCCGAAATCGGCACCTCGTGTTGCCTTCGAGGGTCTCCCAAGCTCCCTTTAGGCACTCCATCTCTACTCGATCACGGATTAGCTGCGCCGCCATCACGATCTACAAGACAGAAGAGAAAGGGGTAGACTCTTTCACAAGAATCTAACTATGCTGCACACAATACTTCTACAAACCATTACATGCAAGTAAGAAGGGTATCTTAAGGCTTTTCATCTCTGGTAATCGATTACACAGCCTTGGTAATCGATTACCAGAGGCTAAACTTGAACTACACAGCCTCAGGACATGAAATATGCAATAATGCACTGTGTAATCGATTACACATGCCTGGTAATCGATTACCAGTGACCCATCCCTCTGTGTAATCGATTACACAGGCTGGTAATCGATTACCAGAGGCTCCCTTAGCTTCCTGACTCCATTTTCAAGCCTGGTAATCGATTACATCCCCTGGTAATCGATTACTAGAGACCATCTTAGCCCCCTGTCTTCATTTTTAAGCCTTGTAATCGATTACCCACCCTTGGTAATCGATTACCAGAGACCATATCTCACATATCAATCAAGTTTCACAGCTGGCCAGCCACCACAAGCCTCCTTGCTTTGTGGTCTTGTTTTTTCCTTTTATCTGTTGACTGCCAGGAGCTCGCCTGCTTAGGTACATCACAGGTTCTCACTGACCGACTATGCCCGGGTTGGGTCGGGATTGGTCAAGCTTGGTTTTGGGCAATAGCACCCCACCTGACGTCCCCAAGGTCTCCTGACCCCCGCGACATATCTCCAGGTACCACTCTGTGGTCAACAATAAAAGCAGGAAGTTTCACCCTTCAACACTTCCTCATCTCAAGCATGTAGGATTATGGGGTACCCATCACATGTGGTACTAGGTGGCGGTCGGGCGATGGTGCACAACAAGTTTTCCACATCCACAATGCGCGCATAAACCCACCATCCCCTGTTGCCCACCTCCAACTGAGCTCACGTACTCCCACGTAGCCCATATCCTCGTTTCTCTCAACACCGGGTCCCCATCAATCCTCCCAAGCTTCCGCAACATCCAAGAAAAACAACATTCAAACAGCATAAGCTATCACAGCCAAGCAAAACAGAGCAAAGGCAGAAAACTCTGCTCAACACATCAACCCAAATCACAGCTTTTCTCACTTAAAGACCACAGTAACAATTCCTTTGATCCAATTCGTTAACCGTTGGATCGACTCCAAAATTTTACTGGAAGTCTATAGTGCATAAGCCTACATTTTGACCGTTGGGATCTACTAGCAAACATCCAGAACTCATTCTGTACTACTCTTTCCACAGCCAACCACACACAAGCATTTTCTGCACCAAGCTAAAATCCTGCTGCACCTATTTTGACAGCAAAATTCTGCATAAGTGCAGATTTCGAAAATCACACTTCCCCTCATCCAATCTTGCTCAAATCAAATCCTACAAGTCCCAAATCATGTATCAAACATGTCTAAACCAAAGCCAAGCTTCAAACCACAACAACACAAAATCTAGGTGTCCAAAACCCCTCAATTTAATGGCTTTTCTAGGTTTGAAAGGTGAAATTTAGAATGAGGTAAATTTGAAGCAAACTCTCACCTCACACCAGTCCATAACATCTATTTAGACTTGTTCAAGCTGGATTTACACCTAAAATCTCACCGAATCAAAATTTGACTCTTCAACACCCAAATTTTGCCCTAGAAATGGCTCTTGGTTCACTTTGGTCATTTGTTTTTCTCTCTAGCTCAGCCTAACCTTTCTCACATGTCCTAAATGACATTTCAAGCTAGTATTAACTCACTTTAACCTCCATTTACCACAGAATTCAGTCTTAGCCTTCCAACTCTCAAAGTCTCACTCTTTTTCCACTCATAACATCACATTCTCACTTTCTAACCCTAGGTTAGTTCTACCCTTCATCTCTAACAGTTTTCCATCAGCAATTTCAGCATATAAACATCACAAACATCATCTCAAAAACCCTAAAACAGAATGGGTATGTTTAACTCATCCAAACATGGCAATTTCAACAAGTTTTCAGCAAATGCCTTCACAAATAATCATCACACAGCAGAAAACTAACATAACCACCCATCATATCTCCCAAAACCCCATACCCACGAAATTTAAGAGAGAAAGAAGTCCACCCAAACCTGAATTTTCGAAGTCCCACTCGTAGCCACGCACTTCACGACCCCGAAAATGCCCTCCTTTCGCGATTTGGAGCAGAAATGAGCACCAAAGGTTGGAGCTTTGTTGGGGTTTCAATGGAGAATGGAGGAGAAGGAAAAAGCAACGTGAGGTAGAGGGAGAGCTTCTGAATTTTCTGCTTTGGCTGAGTGAGGAGAGAGAAAAGCTTTTTGGTCTTAAATAAAAGGTTTTCCTCTTTTTCTATTATTTTATTCAAGCTCTGCCACATGTCCCTATTTGATTGGAGCAAAAAGGGCCCACTTTCTCTTTTTGACTGTGACCCATACTCAGTCACAAAAGTGAGAAAAAATCTGACCTTTGAAACGCTAAAATCCTGCCTCGGTTTGCGTGCCGTTTCTCTGATTCCAATTTTCTCGCGTTTCTCTGCTTCCGTCGGGGCCAGTTTTCGAAAGTAAGCAATATATATATATCAAAACGCTCAGAATAAAACTCCGAGCGTGGTTCAGAGGTTGGTTTCGTTAAATTTTAAGTCGCACGCAAAACGATGATTTTTAACTAATTAATTAGGAATTAACCCATAACCTCCCAGTTATGGATTTCTCTCCCTTAATTAGTCCAACCCGCATATCTTGCCCCCACTATTCCTATTTCTACCAAGAACATATCTATACATATACACTGAATAATACTTATATATATATATATATATATAATCATTCAAAATACATCGTTTCCGTAAACTCCGGGTAGAAATTTCCAGGATGTTACAATACTCCCACCCTTTTAGGAATTTCGTCCTCGAAATTAACTACTCTATGAACAAACTTGGGTACAATTCTCTCATCCTATCTTCCAACTCCCAGGTAGAATCACCCTCATCGGTTCCCCACTGCACCTTCACCAACGCGATCTCCTTTCCTCTCAACGACTTCATCCTTCGGTCAGTGATCTTCTGAGGTTGCGCTCTATAGGTGAGGTTATCCTTCACCTGTACCTCGTCCACTGCAAGTATATGTGATGGATCTGGGTTGTACCATCTCAGTTGAGAGACATGAAACACAGGATGCAAATTCGATAAACTCGGAGGTAAGGCGATATGATAAGCTACAGGCCCAATCTTCTTCAAAATCTGATATGGACCTAGATACTTGGGTGTCAACTTCCTAGCCTTAAGAGCTCTTCCGACTCCGGTTACGGGAGAAACCTTCAAAAACACATGTTCTCCTTCCTGAAAATCTAGTGGCTTCCTCCTTCTATCATAATAGCTCTTCTGCCTATCCTGAGATGCTTTTATCTTCTCTCGAATCAACCTCACTTGTTCATTAATCTGTTGTAACATTTCAGGTCCAAGAAGTACTGCTTCTCCATCATCATACCAACAAATAGGAGTTTTGCACTTCCGTCCATATAGAGCTTCAAAAGGAGCCATACCAATACTGGCTTGGTAGCTATTGTTGTAAGTAAACTCAATCAATGGCAAACAATCCATCCAGCTACCTTGTTGCTCTATAATACACGCCCGAAGTAGATCATCTAGAGTCTGAATGGTTCGTTCAGTCTGACCATCTGTTTGAGGATGATAAGCTGAACTAAGCTTCAGCTTTGTCCCCAAGGCTTCATGTAGACTCGTCCAAAATCGCGAAGTGAACCTCGGATCCCTGTCAGATACAATACTAGAAGGAATTCCATGCAACCTTACTACTTCCTTGATGTACAACTCCACTAGCTTTTCCATTCTATACTTCATATTCACCGGAACAAAATGAGCAGATTTGGTGAGTCGATCTACTATGACCCACACGGCATCATGCCCACGACTAGTCTTGGGTAAACTAGATACAAAATCCATAGATATGCTCTCCCATTTCCATTCCGGAATCTCCAATGGCTTCAATTCTCCCGATGGTCGTTGGTGCTCAACCTTAGCCTTTTGACATGTCAAACATCTTGCTACATATTCGGCTACATCTTTCTTCATGCCATGCCACCAAAAACTTCTCTTCAAATCTTGGTACATCTTAGTCATTCCTGGATGGAAACTAAGACGACTTTTATGTGCTTCCTCCAAAATCTTAACTTTCAAATCATCTAGAGATGGCACACATATCCTCCCCTTGAATCTAATTAACCCGGTTGTATCCTTCTCAAACTCCACACCCCTATCCCCCATTACATCTAACACCTTGCCTTGCAAAAACGGATCATCCCCTTGAGCCTCGCGTATGTGGTCTACAAATTCATTGGTAATCTGCAACGCTCCCACAAATAAGCTCTTGGGTCGCACCTCGATTGCTAGATTCAGATCTCGGAACTCCTCTATCAATCTCTGCTCCAAACTCATCATAGTCGCAACATGTAAAGATTTTCGGCTTAGCGCATCGGCTACTACATTAGCCTTTCCTGGATGGTAGGAAAGTCCAAAATCATAATCCTTGAGGAACTCCATCCATCTTCGTTGTCTCATATTGAGTTCCTTCTGATCGAACAAGTATTTGAGACTCTTGTGATCACTGAAAACTTCAAAACGAGTACCGTACAAATAATGCCTCCAAATCTTTAAGGCAAAGACCACCGCTGCTAGTTCCAAGACATGAGTCGGATAGTTAACTTCATGAGGGCGTAATTGACGCGAAGCATAAGCCACTACTCTTCCCTCTTGCATCAACACACATCCCAAGCCTTGCCCGCTTGCATCGCAATACACTTCAAATGTTCTCTTAGGGTCGGGCAAAATTAAAACTGGAGCTGTCGTCAACCGCCTCTTCAACTCTTGGAAACTTTGATCACACTTCTCATTCCAAACAAACTTCTCATTCTTACGAGTCAACTTAGTTAGAGGCAATGCCAATTTAGAGAATCCTTCAATGAACTTTCTATAATAGCCAGCCAACCCCAAGAAGCTTCGAACCTCCGTTGGAGTTGTTGGTTGTTGCCACTCCATAACCGACTCCACCTTGTTCGGATCCACCGCAACCCCGTCCTTAGAAATCACGTGCCCTAAGAACTGCACTTTCTCCAACCAAAAGTCACATTTCGACAATTTGGCGAACAACTTCCTATCCCTCAGGATATGCAACACAATCCTCAAGTGCTTCTCATGCTCCTCCTTATTCCTCGAATACACTAGGATATCATCAATGAACACAACCACGAACTGGTCCAAGTAATCATGGAATATACGATTCATATAATCCATGAAAATAGCCGGAGCATTAGTCACTCCAAATGGCATGACTAAATACTCGTAGTGCCCATACCGAGTCCGAAATGCAGTCTTTGGGATATCTTCCTTCTTAACTCGGATTTGATGATACCCAGATCGTAGATCGATCTTCGAAAATACCGTCGCTCCCCTCAATTGGTCAATCAGATCATCTATCCTTGGTAGAGGATATTTGTTCTTGATAGTGACCTTGTTTAACTGCCGGTAGTCTACACACATCCTCATACTTCCATCCTTCTTTTTAACCAACAAGACCGGCGCTCCCCACGGTGATGCGCTTGGACGAACAAATTGTTTGCTCAAAAGATCCTGTACTTGTGCCTTCACCTCTGCTAGTTCCACCGGAGACATTCTATAAGGCGCAATCAACACTGGATTCACCCCAGGCACCAAGTCAATAATGAATTCCACTTCTCTCTCAGGTGGCAATTCACAAACATCATCCGGAAAAACTTCTGGAAATTCTGACACCACCGGTATACAACTAACTTCAGCGTCCTCTTCCACATACATAGAGAACAACACCATGTAAGTTCGAACATCCTCCGTTCCTTCGTTGGCTGCATCCTCTTTCAAAGATTCACTTGAAACTACATCTCCACCAAACACTAGCATCTTCTCCTTACAGTCTAGAAAGATATGGTTAGTAGATAACCAATCCATCCCCAAGATCACATCTAGATCAGCTAAAGGTAGGCAAATCAAGTCCGCCATAAAAGATCGACCCTCAACCATTATGGGACACTTCAAACACACCCGAGAGGTGGTTACAGGCTCGCTCGTCGGAGTAGACACCACCATATCATATGGTAACTCCGTCGCACATAACCCCAACCTCTCCACACATGCATGAGATATGAAAGAATGCGTGACACCTGAATCATAAAGTACGTCTAGTAGTTTATCAGCAATCAAACACTTACCCCGTATCAAATCGTCGGAGGCAGCCGCTTCTGAACCACTCATAGCAAACACCCGAGAGGGTACTTTTGGTCTTCCACCACTAATGTTGTTGTTGCTAACATTACCGATCCTTGTGGAATTAGTGGGTCCACGATTAACGGTGTTGGAATTGGCTGTTACCGTCGGTCTCCCTGTCACCCTACATTCCCGAGCATAATGGCCCACCTTGCCACAAACATAGCAACGGCTCTCCTGTGTCTGCTGGAGCTGTGGGCAATTCCTCTTAAGATGCGGTCCCCCACACTGAAAGCACTGTACCCCAGTCCCCCTTGACTGGCTCATGTTGGAGGTAGCCATAGGTTGCTTCCCCTTGTTGCTAGCATACGGCTTCATCC